>NW_015387518.1:511331-665188 GCF_001527695.2 Protobothrops mucrosquamatus | reverse complement strand
TAGAATCAGAATATAAGTTCAGTGTAAAAAATAGAATTAATATATTTAACATGTGTGAAAGAGAATCTGAGGAGCTATGGGAAAAGAAAACCAAAAGGGGGGGAGAAGTCAAAATTTCAAAGAGGAAAAAATCCAATTAGCTCATAACTCCACGGAGATCACTGATAAGACATTCATATGTCTGCTTACCCAATAAGAGTTACTGGGAAAAAGTTTGGTTCCAAAGTATCTTCCTGAAACCTTCATAATGTGTCATGAGGACATGAAACTAATTTGAGCACTTAAACAAACGATATATTACATTTTTCTAAACGTATTATCCATTTCAGGTCTCTTCCCCAGGCTGAGCAGATATGGTGGGAGCAGATATGGTGGCAGCGGCAGAGCAGCCCAGCGACAGCGCCAGCAACGGTCCAGACCCGGCTCGGCTCGGCCTGGCCGCCCACGCAGCTGAGCCGGCCCGGGGCGGCGTCGGGGCGCATGCGATGGCACTGTCGGAGAAGAAGGGTGTCCTGGAGGTGGAGGAGCCGGCGGAGGAGGAGGGTGGTGGCGGCGGCTGGATAGAGCAGCGGTGTGTTGGTTCCTAAGACCATCGGAAATATGTGTTTTCCGATGGTCTTAGGTGACCCCTGTGAAAGCATTGTTCGACCCCCAAAAGGGTCGCGACCCACAGGTTTAGAACAAGCTATGGTCCCACTCAATCTGGCAGAAGGGGCATGCTGTGGGCCCCATCAGTCAAAGATTTTCAGCTGGTGGGGTCTAGGAGGAAAGCCTTTCCTGCTGTGGCCCCACTTTTTGGAATATCCTGCTGCCTGAGGTGACGTCTTTGTCCTTCTGGAAGGACATTAAAACTTGGCCCTGCCGGTTGGCTTGGGGTCCAGACAAGGGCCCTCTGTGTTGGAGACAGCGTGGACTGATAGGCAAAAGGCCACTACTGTACCATTCTTGCTTTTAGTTTCTTATTTTTGTACCTCATGTGGTTATTCTTTTAATATTTATGATTTTAATTGTAAACAATCCAGAGTCATTTTGCAGAATGAGATGGGCAGCATATAAATGTAAGGAATAAATAAATAGCCAGGATGAAAGCCTTGGGTAACAAGGAAGTAGGATGCTTAACACAAACTTTCAATGTCAAGAAAAGAAAGAGCAAGTAAAAATATTGAAGAATAACAGTGTACAAAACATTCTGAATTTGACATGTTTCAAGCTTGAAATGCCCTGTTCTGAGCTTGACATATCTCTTCCAACCTTACAGGAGGTATTCCAAGCTTGAATCCAATTTCAGACTTAAAAACACCTATTTCAAGCTCAGGTGCACAGATGTTTCAGCTCAAAACACTTCTGGATGGTCAAAACAACTTGCTCAAAACTTGAAATACCTGTTTGCAGCTGAAAATAGAGTGTCCTGAGTTTCAAAATGTTGCACACCTCTCTTCAGAGGTAATCATGGCAAGAGATCTGATAGAGGCATATGAGGTCAAAGGGAGAGAGAGAGAAAGAATGTATTGCAATCCATTATAAGAAAGGCAGGCAATTGACCTGTAGTCAAATAGGAAATCTCCAGATTGAGATATATTTATTTAATTCTTTCAAGCTGTAGGAACAGAAAGAGTTAAAATGCTAACAACTCTGTGTCCAAAAATTGTTGATGTACCCAGAATGAAGAAGCGAAAGATGCAAAAGTAAAAATTCATGACTGTTTTAAAAGTCTGCTTCAGAAGAAGGAGAAGGAGGAGGAGGGGGAGGAGGAGGAGATGATTCAACACAACAGTGTTCCAATATTTGAGGGGCTGTCACAAAGATGAGGGGAGCAAACTATTTTCCAAAGTACCAGAAGGCAAGACAAGAACCAATGGATGGAAACCAATCAAGGAGAGAAGCAACCTAGAACTAAGGAGAAATTTCCTGACAGTGAGAACAATTTCCAAGTGGAACGGCTTGCCTTCAGAAGTTGTGAATGCTCCAAATTTTTGGAAGTTTTTAAAAAGAGACTGGACAGGCACTTGTCTGAAATGGTATAGACTCTCCTGCTTGTGCAGGGAGTTGGACCAGATGACCTCTAAGGTCCCTTCCAACTCTGCTACTCTATGTTCTATGTTAGAAGAAAGAAGGCGAGGGGAATATATATGCATTGTAAGCCACCTAGAATTACCTCTAAGTGAGATGGTCAGCATATAAATTTAATAAATAAGCACATATACACATATATGCACACATATGTTAACTATGATCCCATATCCTATTTTTGTCTAAAAGTTTACTTTGTGTGTGTTACACACACACACACATACACATAGAGGCAGCTTTCAGAAAAGACAGAGGGATGTGAAATCATACAGCTAACATAAGATGGATAATGGAGAGATTAAGAAACTTATTTTTTGCATCATTCGCTACGGTAGAGCCAAAATATGGAAAGCATTAAACCTAACATGTATACTAGAACACCTGATTATCCTTCTGAGAAATCTTCACAGGGAACAAGAAAATACAAAAGAACCATCCAATCAGTTTCAGACGAAATAAGGTTGATGGCTCCCTTGAGAAATTCACGGGACTGATGCAAGTAAATGAAGGACTAGAAAAAAAAGGCTGTGCTTGGCCAGGTTGAGAGACAGGAAGCCGGCAAGACAATGGATAATGTGAATATAGAGAGGATTAAAGAAATAGTTTTGGAAGAGCTACAGTGTAATGCTGGGGACAAGTCAGGACAGCAAACACGCATCCATTCTGTCACCAACAGATGGAATTTATTTGATGGCATCTAACTACTAAATAATCAATAAAATATTTTTTTCTTAGTAATGTTTCTAATCCCATCAATCAAATCAGTGTAATTACTTCATTATTCAAACCATACCATAACCCATACCATTTCTTTTGGTTAAGCACATTTTCCCATAATTTATTTAAAGCGCTGGTTCTTAAACCATTTGACTCAATTATGCCTTTTCCCCCCATCTCAAGTAATATAATTGCCTGCTCAAAAGACCCAGACTCTTTTATTTTACATAAGTACATTGGCAACAGCAGTTGCAAACTGGACCCTCAACTCACAAACAAGCAATTACAAATTGCTCCATTACCCCAGAATAATTACCTCCAGCTTAAGAACCACTGATTTAGAGGCACAAGTTTGAATTAATATGAGTTTTAAACCATAATATGGGTTTCAATTTGCATTATTCACTTGACTAAAACATAGTCAGTGGTCCACAAGCCAATAGTGCCTTGATTATATTTCCATACAATAAATAAGATTCAAAATCCAATCAGAATCTATCTAGCCATTTCTCTCCCTCTCTCTCTCCCTTCCTCTTTCTTTCTCTCTCTCTCATCTATCTATCTATCTATCTATCTATCTATCTATCTATCTATCTATCTATCTATCATCTATCATTAGAACAAACATTGGTAATATCGACAACTTCCAATTACTTCTCTATCTATCCAATAGATGAAACAAGGAAGTTTGGATAGGTAGCAGATACCTATTGCTAATTTTATGAAGATTCATCATTACACTGTTGATCAATATCTTACTATCCAGCTCTACAAAGCCCTCCTAAAAAGTTTTCATTCATGACTGTTTCATGAGAAGGCCTTAAGTCAGTGGCAGAGTTTACACACCCTGCTAAGCCATGATTTGTTAAAGCCATTGCTTGGGAACAAATCAGAGTGACTGGTTTTGTACCAAGATTAAGTCATAAAACTTTACACACACTATTGACTGGTTTCACACAATAATGTTCCTGCTCTACTCTGTGGTGGGCATTGATATGGCCCTCACACAGAACAATCATAAATGGGATATTTCCACATAGTTGTCTTATATCTGGCTGTAACCTGAAAGAGTTCTTATGTGCTGTAAGGGATTCAGATATAATAGCAATTTGTGTATTATACCCAGTTATTTTGCTAAAGGAAGGAGTAGCACATAAAAAAGCTTTTTCAACAAACTGGTGGCCCAAGAGTTGAAAATGAAAGAAAACAATATCGCTGTTACCACAAGGTGCAAGCACTGCTGCTATCAGCAAGGGAATCCACAGTGGGCTGGCTGCCATCTTGACATTTTTAGCACCTCTCCTCCCCCTCTGTTTCCCCTTCCCCCTTCCGATGGTCACCCAAGCTGCAGACATTCTCAGAGGAAAAGCCGATAACTTCTGGCAATCTCTGAATTCTTTTAGGAACTCCAAGATTTTCTACATTTGTGTTTAAAATCTTCCTCGGCTATAATTCACTTCCTGGGGAATAAAACTCCTCAGTGGGACTTCTAAGTAAATACTCCAACAGACTGCTTTATTACAGTGAGGTTTTGATCTTTAAGGATCAAAACAGCTTTACTATTTCTCTGGAATATGAATATAAAGCCTTGCTTAACCAAAATATTCTTTGCCTTAACGAACAGACGTTTCGAGTACAACAGATTTTCAAACCAATTTGTCTTACTTGTACAAACATGCGCTGTTGTTTGTTTTGTTTTGTTTTTTTGTTTTTTTGAAATTCAGTTTATGGCCTCAAAAGTTGTTTCTTCTTCCAGGGCTGGTTAGATTTCTCTTTATGTAAGTTGTGCAAGTTGTTTTAAAAGAAAAAAAAACAACGTCTAATCAACATTCTGTTTGAAAGAGCACTAGTAACTCTTTTGGCATGTAGAAGAGAACAAAAGGAAATGGGGTAGATTCATCCTGGAAGTCAGACAGCATTTGCAGTGTTCTCTGGATTATTATAGGGTAGGAAGACACTAGCCCAATCCTATTTTTAAAGACCTGCCTCACGCAAAAAATCCTACCAAGTTCAGAAGGAGCATTGTGTGAGAAAACACTACACAGGAATAGGCTTGCATTCTTTTTCCATGTTTAAAATGACATGCTGTACTTGGCAGTTGTTCAAGTTTTGACTTCAGCAAAGAGTCTCTACCATGCCCAGCAGCAATAAGGTGATTTAAGGACAAAAGAAGAAAGCTGGGCTCCTCGCTGTGAGACAAGTCTAGATTTTTCACCTTGCTTTACTAAGCCTAAATATAGGACAAGCACAAAGATACTGGAGGGGGAAAGGAAAGTTAAAAAAAAAAGGAGTGGGGTGGGGTGGGGTGGGGAATGGGGCTCTGTTTTTGCAGTGGAAAAAAACTATTCTTGCTAATGCTAGATTAATTCTAGCTCTGTTTGGTGACAACTGCATATCATTCCATGAGAACCAGGAAACAAAATGCCTTACCCAAACCCATGCTGAGAATTTTGAAAGCAAGTATAGGTTTTCTGCCAAAATGGTTAAAGGGGCAGCTTACTACTTACTAATCAGATGCTGCAGTGGACATCCCCAATCGTAACAGGCCAACAGATAAAGACTGTCATCTTAAAGACATTCATCTTTAAGGTGACTGTCTACCTCAGGGGGTAGACCGTCTCCGACCCCTGGTCCATGGACTGGTACCGAGCTGCAGTATGCCAGCAACTGGGCCGCACAAACAACCAAAGCCCCATCCGTGAGATGCAGGCAGCACACAAAACCATGCCCCTTCCGGGCCACGGAAAAACCTCTTTCCACGTAACCAGTCCCTGGTGCCCAAAAGGTTGGGGACCTCTGGTCTACCTTACTGTTTGGCTCTATTTTCCACACTAACAACGCAAATGTTTCCAAACAAAGCTAGTCACTCTTTTAATTTCAAAAGGTACCTATGGAACTCATGCAGAACCTAGAGACACTCTTGTAAAATAAAAATTGTGTAACTTTTCAATTTAAAAAAAGAAGAAAAGTTTTTTAAAAAATAAAAATAAATCATTTACAGAACTTAGCACACACCAAAGAAATGGTTGATGGTCACGTTAACACCAAGCAAGCGTTAGGCTGCTACCTCTTCTGTGAAAGACTTGAGAGACATTGAGGGACTTTTTTCAGTGCAGTTATTTGACATTTCTCCAAAGCTTAATAAGTTTTATAACATTTAAAATTGTCCTTGGATAGTCAAAATAAGTGTTTGCAACTAAGAATTTCTTAGGAACCTCTTAGGATTATCTTTCTTATGGACTGAGGAGAAGATGAAGAAAAGCTCCTAGTACAGCAGAACAGGCCACAGCCAGGTGCAGCTGAAAAAATACCAAGTTTCTATTCCACAGACTGAAGGGAGCGTAGGGCTTCACTTGTTTGCGTGGCCTGGTTTCTGGGATTCGTGCACTAAGCCATTGCAGTGTAGTGCAGTATTTTTCTTGGACAGGAAAGTAATAGATTCATAACCTCGTGCAGCTATGAAACATGTTGAGTATCTGCCAATCATTATTGTTTACTACCCCGTTGGGCAACCATCCGATATGTCAAATCTCAAATTTCAAGAAATTATATGAAGTAAAGGAATTAATCCTGGCCTTTCCTAAGACTGTGAGAAATCTATCCCTTTGAAGGACTTCAAGACTGCCTCTGCATTTTTTGCATCTTTAGAAAATGACAGCCAGAGGAAAAGTGTTGAATGAATGGAAGCCTCACTTTCTAAACAAAGATGATAGATCTCCAAATGTTCTCCAATCACACTGACTTTGTAGAAGGTTGTTGAGTCTTGTATTAAGCTTTGCTCTACTCTGATCTTCAGTGTTTGTTATTTTTCTCATCCGAGTATAGGCATGTCAAAGGAGCTTTTGTGGAAACAATGAGATGGGTTGTTTCTTTGTTTTGTTGGCTCATTTAGCATTTTAACCAACCATCATTCTTCCAACCACTCTCCAGCTTTTTAAACCTTTTCTGAAAATCTTTCTTCTTCCATCCCAACACATCCATTCATAACTTGATTCTGAGCTTTCATGTTTGGGTGCTGCTCTCTCCCTAACTAGTTAAAATGGAGTGATGTGGATGCTACCTTTTCCCTGTTCTGTGTTAATCGGCTCTTTTTTAAATTAATAAAAAAAAATCCACTATTTTTACAAATTCCAAAACTCTTCTCATTCTTTCTTTATGGTTTGTGGCCTCTCACCTTGTTGTGAATTATATTTAGCTCACTCTGATTGATGCACAAGTAAAGGCAGATTTATTACTGGCATCATCCATCTTTTAGCCAACCATGATCAGAACTAAAGTCCCAAATTGACAAGCAAGAAGAGTATTTTGGAGCACACATGGCAGTTTCATCTCAGTTCTAAAGATGCTACTAGTAGTAACCAACTGATTTCCAGTGCAAAGAAATTGAATTCCTGAAAATGGCAGCTCCAGTACTGGAAGAAATCAGTGAAGGATCTTGCTAGAATAGATATTATATTTGGTCTTGGTTAAGCTTCTCCATCATTATATTCTTCCTAACCCAAAGTTTTCTTTGATTTAATTCCAAGGGAGGGTCTATGTAAAAGCAAAGGGAATCCCCAACAGATAAATAGTTGCTTCTTATCCTTTGGTCCCTCTTTTCCAATATTGCTTGGAGAAGCAAGTGTTGATCCTGGAGATAATTCTCTGCAGCTGTCAGTATGCATAATGGGGTAAGATAGGAAATATTCTTGCCCTTCTACTTTTAAACTTGCATATCACCCAATAATCTCTCTATCCCAGAACCTCTTTATCTCCACTCATCACCTCCCTATATTAAAGGGCATGTGCTTCTACCTTTTTTATCTCAGTGACATGATCTTGTCTTCCAGGTAGGAATGAGAAAGCTTTGGCTTTTGTTTGTACAGAGAAAATAATGTTGCTTTAGAATTTTTGTGTTGGGAGGTTCTTAAGAATACTATGAACACTCAAAAGAACAAACAAATAAACATTGAACAAATTGGTCAGAGTTATCACTTAATGCACAAATGGCAAGGATCAGATTGTCATATTTTGGAGGCATTGTGTGAAACTCAGCTCCCTTGAGAAGTCTGTACTGCTGGGAAAGATGAAAGGAAAGGAAAGAAGAGTATGACCAGCAGCAAGATGGATATATTCACTGAGTCCAACAATTGGGGCACTGTTGGGAGACCTGAAGGCCAGGTTGGGGACAAATCATCTTGAAGAAGATCTATCTGGTCACTAAAAGTCAACATTGATTTGATGGCAGAAAATTAATCAATCACAAAATATTGTACATAATTGGCACATTTCTTACCAAAAGCAATTTTATATATCTACATAGAAATATAAGCACTTAATTGTTTAAAGATGTATTTTTATGTTAAGTGGCAACCATGTTTTCAAGTGACATCTTATTTTGAGAAAAGGAAACAAGTTAGAGATGCATGTCTAGGTTTTAAAAAATCAACATGTAAAGAAACTTGGCAAGCAAACTTTAACTCGTCCTCTTGGCAGGATTTGTACAAATTGCAAAGTTCATCCAGTTCTATTACAAAGTTTTAAAAAAGAGAACTATTTATGGATTTCTCATGGTAATTATGGAAGGTATAAACCTCTAGGTTCCTAAATTCATTCTGGAGTTAAAGCAAGTTGCCCTCCAAAGTAGGAAATCAAGATCTTATAGTTGGTGCATATTTTGTATTGTTGGTTTTTACAGAATTCTTCTGATGCTAAAACATGAAGAATATATGAAAAGTAATCATTTGATTTTCTTCGGGAGAGGACAAAATATGTACCATACAATATTATGGCATTATTATGAACATTTCTTGCTCCTTTAACAGTGTTTTCACATGTACATCATGAATATGGTTTTCCTCTTCTGAATTTATAGTCTTTAATTTTCTATGATAGTTGATTCCTGGCTGTATTTAAGAATTTATTCCTGCCTGACTACAAGCCGCTGTTAGATCCTATCCTTTTCTTTCAATTTATACTTCTGTTTTTGTTTGCCAGGAAAATTCTATTACTCTCCATTGCCTGATTAAAACTAAATATTAAAGCTCTTCCGGAGCAAAGAAAAATATTTTATAAT
The DNA here is from genome assembly GCF_001527695.2 of Protobothrops mucrosquamatus. Taxonomy (NCBI): domain Eukaryota; kingdom Metazoa; phylum Chordata; class Lepidosauria; order Squamata; family Viperidae; genus Protobothrops; species Protobothrops mucrosquamatus. The sequence goes on along the minus strand of NW_015387518.1, from coordinate 656,346 downwards.
GTCTACCATATGTTAACATTAGATGAAAACAAACAGTTTTCTGCACTGAATATAGGACTGTCAAGTTGTTTTGGTAGAGAAAAATGTTAAGTTTTGTTTTAAAATATATATATATATTGCAAAAATGCCACCTCCTTAATGGACATTCATGCTTCCTCCACCTATAAAACATGCAAGCGAATTTTGCATTTTAGTCAGAATTATTAGCAATCCTCAGCAAAGGTGGAAGAGGACATCAAGTTCCACCACATACACTAATTTATGATTTTACAGATACTTCAAATTCAGAGTGTCCAAGATATCTGTATAATACAGCCATTTAACTGTTCAAAATAATGTTCTCAATTAAAAATTTGAGCCAGCTTTCCTCATATGCCTCAAGTACACAGTGGGTTTTATATCCAACTTTTTACCCCCTGACATAAAAAGAGAGATCTTCTCTTTCAGCAAGTCCTTCTTTAGTTGTTTAGATGGATACCATGTTTAAGCCAGGAAAACTGCCTTTACCATAACATATACCGGACTTCTTACATATTGAGTTGGATAATGAAACATACAACTCAGCACCAAGAACTCCACAGTTCAGCCCTAAGCTACATTTATAGTACTTACTGTACTCTCTTCTATTGATATCAAGAACAGTTTAATTTGTGAATTGGTCCACTGCTATCTGGCACACATGATTTAATAATTAACAAGTTATAACTTTTATTGATCCAGTCTGTCTTTAAAATCCTGGGAGCTGGCCTTAGAACTTCTTCTTTCTTTTTTTTTACAAGTCATGTGCATCTGTTTTGAGAACAAACTTGAGCTAGACGTTTTTAAGTTTATTAGTCACTAATCGTGCAAATGGGGAAGTATTAAGATGGTCTTAAAAGTTCCATTGGCAAGTCTAATATTCTGGATGTGATGAAAAAAAAAAGATTGGATAAATTCACGAAGTACAGATCTAGCAATGATCTCTTGGTCTTGAAGACCCCATGTTATCTGAGGATTGTGGAGTAAAACAATGGGAGCATGATATATAGTTCCATTTCCTGCTTCTGGCTGATGGTGTGAGAAATAGAATGATGAATTAAGATGGTTCTTGGCCTGATCTGTTTATTTTTTCTTTTAATGTTATTTTTTTTCCTTTATAACAGTAATGCACACCTACTTGTGAACCACTACAAACTGACATTCTGACTTTAGCAACTTTAATACATATAGGTACGATCTCCTCTCTAAAAAAAAAAAAATCAGCAAAAAACCCTGGACATTTGTTGATAAGACATTCAGATGTAACAGTTCTGAGAAATCATCAGAAATAGCCAGTAGCACTACCAAACCCAGAAAGATACAAGATATCAGCAACAGCTACCTGGCAAAACTGGAGCAGGAGGGGTTGAATCAGCATTTGTAAAATAACACTATAAACATAAGCAGATGTCTAGGCAATTTTGTGCCCTTTCTATAAGATTTCTCTATAACTCACTGAACAAGCACATTTTATTTGATAAATTCCTTTCTCTTTCTCCAAGACTGAATGTGCGCACATAGTTAACATAGTTAATCACCGACTTAGTCTTTACCAGTAAGTTTGATAAAACACAATCATATTAACCATGTTAAGAAGCAACTTTTGGGAATACAAATTCCCTGTTCACTTCTGGCAGACCAGTCTGGTGCCCCAGAGCCTTTGTATCGGGAGAATACTGGCAAGGCTTCATTAAAATCCCTGTTGATTAGGCAGGCAGCAGTAGACATGGCTTGACTGTTATTACATGGCTTAGTTATTGGACAGTATTTTGGAGGTATAGCCTGTGAATTGAAGCTTTGGCATAGAATTTTGTTATAGTGAGACTTGTTTTATAGAGGCCTTGTTTCTCCTATTTTTCTTGGAGAATTGACTTTGCAACTTTGGAAATTATCACCCAGCTCATTGGATTTTTTATTTGACACATGGCTAATCCACAATAGCCTAGGTTGCCTCAATGCTTTCCTATACCACTTCTAACTATGGTTTGGTGGCCATATAACACACTGACTCCTCTATTGACTCAATCAAACATGTGATGCAAACTTAATCTAAGTAATAATTTTTGTTAAAGCATTGTTTACTCAAGTAATAACTAATTCTTCCGATTCTTCTCCACAAGAGCATCTCTTCAGTTTTTATATCTTTAGTAAACAGCACTTTCTGCCTTTTCTCTGTAATCATAAGAAATTTGTTCCAAAACTCAGACAGCTGTTGCTTTAATTACATTTCTGCCTTTTGATAAACTGCCAATTCACCAATTACCAAATCCATCATTTTGAAGTTTTCCCATAATTAAGCATTACCTTTCAGCGTTACTTTGCTTCCATCATTAAACACTATTTAATTTTAAATACCTAGAGTATATAACCTATATAGAAATAGAAGGTCCAGTTATGGATTTGTCTCACCAACTTCATTGTTTATTCCGAAAAATGGAGCAAGTTACAGAATAAATTACACAAAACAAACAAAAGTATACTAATTAGGTTAATTTTAAAGGCCACTGAAATCAACTCTTTCATGAAATAGTCTGCAGCAATAAAATCTGATTTCTGTAACCTGTCTGATTAAAAATAAGGGAAAGATTGTATACCTTTTAATAAAAATTTACCTGTCCTTAGTAATAGTTGCAAACTATTCAGTCATGAGAAAATATAATATAATATAGCCATGAAAGACTTCAGCAGAATAAATTAATACAAACACAGAACTCTATACAATTTACATCAATATCGCAAAAATTACAAGTAAAAAGTAGACCTGTATGTGGCAACAAAAAAGTGTTGTAAAATACATAAGAAATATTTCTGAGCTCCGAAATATTTGTAATTGTGACTAAGATCTTGAAGACAAAAGAGATACATAGTAGGTGATTGCAAGTAAATGATGAAAAATTCCAAGATTCCAAAAACTAATACAAGTTAACACCAATTAATTTTCAGTCTTAACAGAAACTGGGATCAGTGAAGTATTCCTATATGTTTGAAAACCTAGTTCTCAGCAATATACACCTACACGTGTAAATCCATTCCTATATATTAGCTTGAAATGGCCATAGCCATCTGCCCTTGAAAACATTTTTCAAAGTATTCCCTCTCACTGAAGAAGTGCCATTCAGACAAAGAAGCAGAATAGAAACCAGAGTCATATTCCTTGGTTTGATCAAATACAGAGAATGGATGGGGCTGCACTCTGTCAGTATCACCAGATCGGAGTTGTATTTAGAGCAAACAAAGGGATAGTCCACTTATCGTTTTCTCTGCCCTTTTGCATTATATATTTTCCAAATGAGAAACTCTTATGATTTTTCAGTTCCATCTCTAATGCCCCAGAAGTGAGCAAAATATGTTCTAGAAATATGCATATTGCATAAATAAGATGTGTGCATTGGAAAACTTAAATTATATGTGAATGAAAAGATAGGTATGCTCGGTAAAGTGGCGTGGGCACCAGCATCATTTAATGACCTTGGAGTCCCATTTGACTATGACTGATCAGCATTTTCAAGGAGGTCTCGGCAAAAGCAAAGGGGCAGTGCAATCAAACCCACCCACCCCTTTGTGTGTGCATGCATGATGTCGACACACATACAAAGGAGGTAAACCTTTGTTCATGCTGCCACACATGCCTCCTGGTTGATTTTCATACCGTCTACAGACACTGGTGATGACCACCATCATTAATTGCTCATTTGAGATGGAAGTAATCAAAACTAATTGTAAAGACCCACAAATAAGCATTAAAAATGCCCTTCTAAATCATCCAAATTCCTGCCCACCCCCAAATATCCAGGCCTCACTGATATATGATGTGGATTTATTTATCTATTTATTATTTTGTTCAATTTCTTTTGCTGCCTTATCACAATTCTCTGGGTGAACACCAATGAACAAAACCATAATAAAGTAGACCCCCTCAGCTTGGCCATTGCACTACCACCCCAAATTAAAATCCAACACCCAATGAAAAACACTTCCATCCTAAATGCTAACAGTATAGAGGACATCTTTGCACTGGGGTGGAGTGCTAAAGCTTGCCCCCTTAGCTTTGTATGGGCTAAGTAGGATGTATACCAGCCTTCACAAGTGAAATGCACAGGGCAGGCAGATTCTTTGTAATTGATAACTTCACAACAATGTTTATGCAAAAACTCTTGATTGAGATTGTCCAGCCCTGTTGTCAAGGTACCAAGTTTATTCACAGTAAATGCTTTAAGTCTAGCAGATGAAAATCATCTTTAGACAATTAAAAGTACTGTTGCCACTGGGCCAATGGAAAGCCTTATAACCATTTGATCCTGGCCCTTAGGGGAGAACTCAAATCAGCAACAAATTTTGGATGAATGCAAAATTGGCAGTGGGAATTAGATTCTGAGGGGGAAAGACAATCAGGTAGAAGAGAAATGAAAAATGGAAATGTGTAGTGAGATTTAAAGCAATGTTTACAGACAAAGAACTTAGGGTTTCAAGTGCTATCTGTCTGAACTTGTATTCAGGTAGTCCTCATTCAGGGACCATTCCAAGTTACTCCTCCAGAATGAGGAGACTTATAACCAGTCTTCAAAGTTGCAACCATTGCAGCATCCTTGAGGACACACAATCATTATTTGGGCTCTTGGCAACCGGCTCACAATTATGACATGATCATCACTTGCAAACTTCACTACCAGCTTCCAACAAACAAAGGCAACAGGGAAGCCGATAGGAAGTCTCATGTCATGGTCCTGTGATGTCTCTCTTAACAACCATGCCAAATTTGCTTAAAAACACAGCCAAAACTGCTGTTACTGCAGTCGTAAGTTGGCATGGTCACATGATTTTTCACTTTATGACAGAGTTCACAGTCTCAATTACAGTCATTACTGAGAACTACCTGTTGATCCCTATTGCCATAGAATTATGAAACACTGTTATAGCATGCAGGTCTTTAAAACATAGTACAAAGTATTATGCCAAATCATAGTTGGGAGAGAGCATTACATGCTTAGTCAGAACAGAATCTTTGGTTTGCTCAGTTGCTTCCTAAACTGAATGGAAGAAATGAAGAGAGAAAGGAAATTATTTTATTAATTTCAAAAATATATCCTTGTCCTTCAGATGTCCCAAAACCCTCAGAGAATTGGGAAAAGTAAGCACTGAGAAGTATTAAATCCAATATGCTCTCCTAATTAATTCTAATGATTCTAAAAGTATTCTAAAAATAAATGTAACTTTGGGGGTTTCATAAGGTTAAAAAAAATCATTGTTGGGCAAAATTGTTACTAAAGAGAATGAAAATCGCAAAAAGGGTGAGAATTAATGTTCTAATTCTCTAAAACTTTGCCTCAAATAAGATGATACAAAAAGCAGAGGTTAAGGGACAAATGGGAAAAATCTAAAAATTAGGCTAAATATTACAGCTGTTAGGTCTGCAGCTTAAAGTCAGTTTCAAAATACAAGAAATCCTCAACTTACCACAGTTGAGACCAGAACATCCATTACTAAGTGATGCAGTCATTAAGTGAGTTGTGTTCAATTTTATGATATATTTTTTTGCCACAACCGTTAAGTAAATCACATAGTTATTAAGCAAATCCAGCTTCCCCCATTAATTTCACTGGTCAGAAGCCTCCTGGGAAAGTCATAAATGGCAACTGTGTGATCCTGAATCAGTGCAACCATTGTAAATATACAGTATGCTGGTTTCCAAGTGCTGGATCCTGTGACTGCCAGAACACTGCAACAGTTATAAGTTTGAGGACCAGCTTTAGGTAATTTTTTCCAGTCCCACTGAGACTTTCAGTAGTTGTTAAATGAATGATCGTAAAGTTTACAGTAGCACAATTAGCTGGGTATAGACATGTGGAAGCTAACCAAAGAGAGAAGCAACCTAGAACTAAGGAGAAACTTCCTGACAGTTAGAACAGTTAACCAGTGGAACAACCTGCCTCCAGAAGCGGTGAATGCATCAACACTGGAAGTTTTTAAGAAGAAACTGGACAGCCATTTGTCCAAAATGGTATAGGGTTTCCTGCCTGAGCAGGGGGTTGGACTAGATGACCTCCAAGATCTCTTCCAACTTTATCATTATTATTATTATTATTATTATTATTATTATTATTATTATTATTATTATTATTATTATTATTATTATTATAAAAGGAAAATATGGTAGAATATCACAAACCACTTTCTATTCCAGAAGAATCACTTCTGGAAAATACGACTTTTGCACATCTAGTTTATAAATACATTAGCCACTAGTAGGAGTTGCAGGCATCAAATTACAGTTAGCGTTCTGCCCAAAAAAAAAGAGGCAATAGCGGACCCCTTGTACTGGGGGGAAAAAACACCCTATGACTGGAATTATTTTTAAACTTCAATTGGTTTCCTTATTTAAGTTTTGTAAACTACTCTGCTTCAGAGAAAATAATTAAAATGCAAGATAGTGAGATCTTGGTCATTAGGTCATTTTGTCAGAAGATCCAGCTTGGGCCATTGTGAAACTCTAGGGTTTTATTTAAAAAGGTTTAAGCATATCTATCAAATACACACTAAAGTTTCACAGGAGAGAAAAGAAGGAACAAATGCAATCATGAGGAACATTTATTCAGCTGAAGTTATGTGTGCGCATCAGAAGCCCGCAGTCAGAAGCTCCAAATGGGTTTTGTGTGGCTTCCTTGGATGTTGCCTATGATTCCCTCCAAATGTTGCCACCAAATAGTATTAGTAAACTCTTTACATCAGCTGACAAGCAGCAAGTAAGATTTTCAGTGTCTGGATAGGCAAGGAGGAAAAGAAGAATTCGGTTACAGAATATTGGAAACTCAGTATGTGTACCTCGGCTCTTATTCATCAGTGATTACATTCAGGTGGGGCCTGCTGACTCTATGTGATCATTTTTCTAATGGAGAGAAGGCTAAATGTTTCTTTGATTCCACAAAAGCATCCATTTCTTCTTGTACTACAATATTTTAAAAACAGCTAATTTGGGTTCCTGGGCTCAGAAAAATATATATATATTGCAGTGCAAGATTATTATTAAGAATATTCAAGAATAATTGTGTCGATTTAGTTTTAACTAATTTAGTGTTAAATTTAACCAGATTTAACTTTTGCTCAGACTACTTTATGGAGTATGACTTTCAGGATGTCCTTTCAAAAACTGTATCCTTCAATCTAGAGCAGGGGTATCAAACTCGCAATGTCACATGACATGTCGCGACGTATGATGACTTTTTTTCCATTGCTGGCAATGGGGTGGCCACGGTTTTGGCATGACGCATCTGGCCCACGGGCTGGCAGTTTGACACCCCTGATCTAGAGAGAAGCAAAACAAAACAGTACATCCCTACTTTTCACAAATAAGATGTAATATAATATATCTTTGACTTTAAAGAATTCCCAGTTGGTTGGGAATAATGTGATTGATAGTTCCAACATATTTGGAGGCCTATAAGTCGGACAAGACCAGTCAAGGCATGCAGCAGAAATATACTAGAAGAGGTTGCTTGCTTAAGGACACAGGAGAAAAATAACTAATATTAATCATAAGATATATGAGCCACTGCTTAAGTAATTCTTTTAAAACTATTGATCAAATCAGATACTATTCACTGCATTCCACTTGAAAAAGAATTGCAAACCCTCTTTAATATTTTTGCATGACTTTGAGTAAGAATATATGTATGCCTTTAGTAAGAGATGACTTTAAATATTACACACAAGCAGCTACAAGTAAGCCTGATTCATGCCAGCCCACTGCGGATCAGATGCAAATTTTAACACATACATGAAACTGGAAAGCAAGGATTGACACAGAATATTATTTTGAAATCTTTAGGTTCATTTGACATCAACTATGTGTTCAGCTTTCTAAGCCAGATGGAATTTGATGTGAAAACAAGCCAAGCGTTTTCAGTCCTTTAAAGATCTACTTTGAGTGGGCATCACTCAGCATTATCTAGTCCAATGGGGTATATTTTCAATTATGATGGAAACCTACAGGTTTTATCTGTAAGCATGAGTAAAAGTTGCCAGGCTGATGAACTTTATAACACAGACTTTGTCCAATAGATGACATATCGCCCTGTGTTTACACAACACGGAAGAGTAGTGTTGACAAAGGATGACAAATGTTATCCCTAGAGACTTTCTGTGACTTGCAGCAAACTTGAACTGTCACTGGTGAGGCACAGCAGTAGATCTAAGAAAGCTGCCCTTGATTTCCACTGGAAAAAAGCTCATAAACGGACCTCCCACATCAGTATTCTCTGGAAGAAACATATAGGAAAAACTAGTGCTAAACTTGAAGTTTATCACAGGCAGCATTCCAGAACAAAATGTAACCATAGATTGCTTCAATTCATTTTACTGATTGAGTTTAATTACGGTTTCAAGGATTGTCATTGTTTTCACTATGAAATAGGGACCCAGGCAACCGATATCCTCAGTATTTCTGTAAGTTGAGTTATGTGACTTCTCTGAAACAATCCTTCGTAAGGTCCAACAAAAATGCAAGTGAGAGCTCTTTATTTTTCCTGTAATGTCTTGGGGGGGGACACCTATGGCTAGTAACCTTCTTGCTGGTGCTTATCAGCTGGAAAATTATTTTACTGTCTCTCCAAAATTATGAAGCAGGAAACACTAAAACATGCATGCGTGTGTAGCAAAAGAGAGAGAAAAATATGTAGTAATTCTGTAATAACATTAGAGGATAATTAATAGTATACCGTAGATGTATATAAGTTCATATCCAAATTGTGTTTTTGCACTTTTAAGAGACCTACAATCTTTACACTAGGAGCAAATGGGACCATATTTGCTTGTGGTTTTGCTGGACTTCTGGCTGTCTTTGATTTTATCTGACAAACTAGGAGCTAATATTCCCTTTGAACTTTTGACCTTATGCCTTGCCTTTCCATCTGCAAGGTAGAATGACATGGATAAATAGGAAGGGAATGATTTATTGTCTTACTTTACTTGCATATAACAAAATCAGAGTGATGTTGAAGGAAGGAAATGCATGAACAAAAACAACTGAAAGTATGAATTGGCTCGTGTGCTCATTGTGGTCACCAAATTTACACACATTTAGCTTTCACTACCCTTCCCCCTCTTCAGTGCCCTCCAAATTGTAGGCTGGAAATTATAATGATTATGTGCCATCAAGTCAATGTCATCTCCTTGATATCAAATATGTTCCTTATGGCCTCAAGTTCTGTACTTTTAGAAAGCTGTTTGCCATCTACCAAGTTATTTCTTACAATAAATGATGAAAAAAGTGCCCATCCTACCAGCATTTCCACTATTCCATTTCCAAGATATATTTTTTTTCAGGATGATCTGTCCACTGTAGTTGAGTACATCCACACTGTGATTGATCAATTCTGTTGCGTGCCATATTTCTTTAGATATTCCATCATTCCCTGTAGTCTTTTGATTTAGCAATCATCAAAGTGCTGATCTGACTTCATCTTCTAGTATTAGAAATTCTTGTATATAGAGAATGCCTTCTAAGGTAAGTAGGATGCTGACGTTCCTAACATACAGAATTTCAGTCCTTCCGTCTTTGTTTGATCTTTAAATTAGTATCTGTCCATTGGCATTATTTAACACATCAATTCAAGGTTGAAACCTCCTTCTGAGTTCAGAGATCTCTTTGTCTCTTCTAATAGCTCTCTGAAATTCTTTGCTAAATTCCTTCCTCAGATTTTTATTCTTTTTTGGCTTTGGCTTTTCTTTTGTTCTTAGTTATTTCCATTATTATTTTTCTGACAATCAGTTTACTTTCTTCTGTTACTTGTTCTTTGGCAATCTCTTTTCATTATTCATCCTTAACAACTTCTTTAATTTCATTTCACAGTGCTCTGGTTCCTTTTCAGTGAGGTTCAGGTCTTTAAAGTAATTTCTGATGTTGTCCTTAAAAATGTTCTCCTTGAGTATATTGTGGAAATTGGTAGGCTTTCTATAGCTTGACTTGGAACTTAGACATAAGCAGTTCTTGATCGGGTGCACAGTCACTCACTGGACATGCCTGTATCAAAAAGATGGATGAGTTCATCCATCTATCTATAATATAGCCAATTTGATTTCTTCCATCTGATGATGTCTGTATATGTATCATTTTTATTATTGGAAAACTGTGCTAGCAATGAAGAAATCGTTGGATTGGCAGAAATTAATAAATTGTTATCCTACTTCATAGTTTCCTAAGCCATTTATAGTCCAATTACATTTTCCTTCTTAGTATTTCCAGCTGTTAGCCCCACTAGGTAGACGCCTCCAACATCAACCTATGTCGTTGCTGCCCAGTATAGGTTCCTGCTAGATTTAGCTGGGCAGTTGCAATAACTATATTTTCAGTGACTCTGCTAGGAGCACATTCTCTGGCACGTATTCCCAGTATTCTTTGCTCACCCCTCCCAGAAACACCCACCACCATCACAATGAAAAAACAACAGGATTTGAAGGGGGTCAGCTGATTTAATCATCCAGACCCTGAAGAAAAAATAATACTATGTGGGAGATAGGAACTTCCATTACACCATTCCTCACTCTCATACGATAAAAATTCAAACACTTAGAAACTGGCATGTATTTATGGTTGCTGTGTTCCAGGGTCATGTGATCATGTTTTATGACCTTTTGACAAGCAAAGTCAATGGGAAAGATGGATTCACTTAACAATCAAGTTACTAACTTAACAACTCAATGATTCACTTAACTGTGGCAAGAAAGATCATAAAATGCGGCAAAAACCCATTTAACAACTGTCTGGCTTAGCAACAGAAATTTTGGGTTCAGTTGTGGTCATAAGTCGATAAAGATAAAGCTCTATCGGTTCAATTTAAATTGTTTTGGCATAAACCATATTTGAGGAAGCCTGAGAAAACAGTCTTCTATCACATCAAGATCCCGATGAAGTTTTAAATGAAAGGTAGATATGGTAAGTTGCAAGTGCCATGGCAACAAAAGGGGAACATGGGTATAATAGGATTGTGCACAGCATTTGAAGTATCCCTCTTTCAAATGTTGTGTCCTGTGGAAGCCTTGTGTGGCTGTCCCTAGAGGTCTGCACCTGTGTAAGACTTACAGACATGCAGATCCTTTAAAACTTCAAGAATTGTTTCTTTGTATCAGTGCATTCCACAAAGCTGTCAGTAGCCTACAGAATATTAAAACTTCATCATACCTCAGTTTGCCATGAGTGCACCAGGCTGAGATTGGAGCATGGCCTCAACAAAGTGGAGATGGAGTGACTGAAGCATGGACAGGCAAGGCCAACATCATTTATGGCTTCCTTGTGTTTCACAGCTGCAACTGATTTTTTTTTCTTGTGCAATAAAATATATTTATGTAATCAATTTTTAGCCTGATTTCCATTAAAATTTAGCTTTGAAATTGAGCTAAATTTCCAGAAATTATCATCTCTTACTATGAAAGTGGCATATGCCAAATTGAAGACAAAACACTTTTTTTTTCCTCTTTGAGAAGTGCCGATGCAATTTTTATTGTTTGGCAGTATTGGAAATAATTTTAGTTGCTTCTTCTGAGGGGATAAATCCTGCCAAGTGTTAATGATTAAGTTCATATTAACCAAACCAAATGTTAATGAAGAGTGTTGTCGTATAAGTTGGTCAAAGTGAAATGATGAAAAAGTAGTTAAGGGTTTTTTGTTGTTGTTATTCTTTAATTGAATACTATGATACTCTTCTTTTTTAAAAAAAAATAGTAATTCGCTGTAGACTTTTGTAACAATATATGAAAAGGCTTTACCAATATATGAAAGTGGTATAGCTCTCAGCCTCAGGCAAAGTGTTTTGCCTTGAGTTTGAATTTGAGACCTTTGCTGTAACTTTTCTTCTAAAATAGCAAATAAGAGTTATCCTGTTCCCAATAGATGGGGAAAACATGGGGACAATTCTGGTTAGAAAAACAACCCAAGGAGAAATAATCTACCACCTTGGAACATCTACCAAGTTATTTCTTACAATAAATGATGAAAAAAGTGCCTATCCCACCAGCATTTCCACTCTTCCATTTTTACTTATAACAACCAATCACCCCATTGTTTAGAGCAGGAGTACATAACAAGCAGTGCTTTTAATTGAATTTCCTAAATGGACTCAGAGTTATCTATCCTTTTCAGTAGTTTGCTTAAATACTCCCCCAAATGTTCTTTCATTACAATTCATTCCATTCCTTACTATTGGCTATCTTTTATGGATTGCTAATAATTAATATGTAACTAAATCTAGAGGAGAATAGATTCCCCACCCCTAAACATAGATCCAGAATGATTCCAACTAAAATGTAGTAGTAAAAGCTAACTGTTTTGAAACCGTCACACAATTCCATCTTTTTCCCCCCTAACTCACAAATAAATCTTCCATAATATAGTTTTTTTTCATAAACAGAATTTTATTGCTACTGGTGCAGGAAGTGTGTTATTATAAATGCAAGCCTAAGACCTATTCAGTGAGAAAGACAAACCAAAAAAGGGAAATGTATGAAGTACAATGGTACTGCCAATTCAAGGAACTGGGAAAACTATGCAAGTATATCTACTAGCAAAACAGAAACACATTATTCTTATTGAAATCAAGAATAAACTCATAATCATTTACTTGAGTGCCCTAAGTTTAATGGCAGTATTACTGGGGATTTCACCTTTTGCCATTGTTAGAGGCCCCGACAAATCCCTGGCCTTGTCTATCTGTTTAGAATCTGGTTAGAAAATTGCCATTCCAATGGAGAATTTTGTATTCCTAAATCCTTTTCCTACTGTCCTTAACAATGCCAAAAATCTGTCTTTGGTTATAATATCAATGACTCACTATGCCGAGTCTATGTCAAAGATACTAAAGTTGTTTCCATATTGCTCTAATTAAACTATCATGTCTGTGCAAAAGACTTTTATCATAGGATAATGGTATCCTGCTGCTACATAAATGCCAAAGCAAAGCTGGAGATATTTAAGGGAAACTCTTGAAGCAAAATATTTACTGTTAGAACAGAAACAAAACTTTACTCTTCCAAGTCCCAACTCCCAAATAGATCACATGCAAGAGAACCACATAAAAAATAATGGGTCTGGAATTCTTCAGTTCATCAAGAAATATTCAGTTTCTCAAAAAAAAACCAAACTGTAATATTCTAAAGGCATGCATTTGGAATTAATATTCTCTGATTTAAATGGAAAATTGAATTGATCAAGCCAATTTCTAAATATGGACCAAATCATTCAGATAAATCAGATCTCCTGACCTACATATAAATACTTAATATAGGATACTATATGTATGCATGTATTATAACACCAGATGTATAATTTCAATATTTGCAAAATTGAATGCAGGTTAAATAATTCAGAGCTTTCAACCTTACTTCTGTAAACATTTTTCTAGTGAGTTTATAAATATTTTTCAGAATGTTTTGTAACATAACATATCCTAGACAAGATTTTATCATATCCAAACTCATAGTCTGTGAAGAGATCCAGGTGTTTTCATCATCCATTTATAACCTGCTTTTTCATACTAGGAAAAATGTTTAGGTGAAAAACACAAAATAAATACATTTTATTGAGTACAATAAGGAACTGTCTGTCTGAAAGCTCTCCATGGCACATTGCATCAAATATAGAAAAGGATAGATTCCTAATGTTTGAATACATGTCACAAGGTTTTTATTTTTCAATAAACATTCAAAAGGAAAAAAAATAATACTTCTGTACAAGTATTACATGACAATGTAATCGAAGACTTGATCACTCAAAGTATAATATATCTAGCATATATTAAGTTAGAAAATAACTGAGTAAACAATTTTGTCTAGCTCACCAGCCAATTAAATAAACAAGTCTTTGGGTGAATGCAGTTTTATTTCCAATTGATAAGATTAAGCTGTGAAGAGTGTTATTAAAACACTCCTGCAATCCCCTGGTCTCGTTCTGTAACAGTTTTAGGATCTAGAGTGCCCATGGCCAGGATGCTGTCTGTGGGTCTCCTATCAGAGGGCTGTCACATCTTTTCTAGTACTGTCTCAACTCATTTGTGTGCCTCATATTTAGACTCCCATTTTTATCAGCAAGCAAAAACACAACTAATGTGTTATGCCTCAAAAATCTAAACAGACCTTTTGAAAAAGAAGGGAGGTGGTAGAAAGAATATACCACAATATCAGTCCCATCTTTCACAACAGCAATTAGCTCTCAAAATTTTTTTTTTTTCTTTCAAAATACAGTCTCTGAAAGCCAGAGGTTTGCCCCCATCCCTGACTTGGAAGCAGAGGGCAAGATATGCTAAGGATGTTGTTCCTTCTAAACACTCATCTCACCATTAAATGAGAAGCAGCCAGCCAGCAAACTCAAGCAACGGGGCTGTAGCTCTTGAGAAGAACCAAGGATTAATCATCTAATTGTACTATATTTTATTGGAGAGGTGGAACATCAGCTTATTAATTAAAGCAAATAAATATTACCAACTTTAACAGATGCTTTTCTCACCCTTGACCAGGCCATAAAGTTACAATCCATTTGTTTGCAAGGAACTGATCAACCGGCCCCTCCTAAAAACTATTTCACGGTTGTTAAGATAGTTCTCTGAACATCTTTATGTAAGGAAGAATATTTTTTCTTCAGGACATTTCAGAACGTGGAAGAAAGAAACCCACAACTGCAGTATTATAACTTCAATATAGATTACATACTGAATTCTATCTAATTTGCAATGATCCGGGGTCTACGTTTTTTAATTATAGTTCTTTAATGTGTTCTGATTTGACTGGATTAATGAATACCATAGGAAACATTATTACGATAAAACAATGAAGGTCGCACTTTATAATTCTCTACCATCTATTCTAAAAATACTAAACACATTTAACAATAATTGCAGAATATACCATCCTTCCTGTTAATTTCTGGCACTGAGAAATATACCTTGGCTCCTACACTTTCTATAAAAAAATATTTATCAAAACGCTTTGTCTTTATTTGACTTCATGCTATCCCACCTGTTATTCTTTTCCATGGAATACTATTTTTACCACATTACAGACAATATGTATATTGCCATCATACCTATCAAATTCCTCTGAATCACTTATAAGTTTTCTCCAAGAACAAATTACATATTATCTTTAACAGGATGTACATTATTTTAATGAAAACCAGGCTCGGTATTCTGTACTTTTGAACAAAGTATCCACTTAGTCTTTTATTTATACAGTATTTTCAAAAGTAAATAAACACCTGGAACCAGAAGACCACGATTCTGTGCTAACAAATTAGCAGAGAAAGTATGAAGCATTTTCTCCTATTTTCTCACTACCTCAAAATGGACAGGGTTAAAGCTTTAACTTTCATTTTTAAAAAATGTTGAAGCTTTCCTACATCCATTTCTATATTAATGTACTTTGTTTCTCTCGCAAACTACTATTGTAGCTCACAGTAAGGAACTCAAAAATTCAACTGTCAACCTATCCATTCCCTGAAAGGTAAACTTGTTTTGTTTCTCCAATATAGCTTTTCCTAAAAGTCTGTTATTATTATTTTCAAGGATGTTGATAGTTCCATGGGCAGACCCATTATTTTACATTCAAAAAACCCTGGACTAACTGAATGCATTTACAGATATGACTAGATTACCGTTGCATTGCTGACCATATGTAGTTCAACTTAGTAATAAAAACTTCCTTTACTGCTGTACACCTCATAGAGTAACTGCTCACTTTTCTTTCAAAAATGCTATATTTGTAGTACCATGGGAAGATCAAGAAATAAAGAGGAAGAGCTTTTTTCTGCTACTGTGTTTAACTTTTATAGATACAAACAGACATAAATAATGATAGCTTGCCTACTTTCTGACATTCACTCTCTCCCCAGGTCAAAAGCATAAACACAAATAAAAGTATAGTGCTGTACATTTGAAAGACAGCTTGGTGCAGTGATTAAGACTGCATACTAGAAACCAGGAGGCTGTGAGTTCTAGTCCCGCCTTAATTTTAAAGCCAGCTCAGTGATTTTGGGTTAGTCACTTTCTCTCAGACTTTCTCTCAGAAGGAAGCCATGGCAAACTAGTTCGGAAAAATCTTGTCAAGAAAACTGCAAGGACTTGTCCAGGGAGTCTTTGAGAATCGGACACGATTGAACAGAAGGGGGAAAAAGTCATTCCATTTACTCTGCAAGACGTTCCCTAACTCCTTTCCATTCATTTACGCATCCCAAGCATGAACTCTTTTTCTAGAAAATGCTGGATTATATAGTATCAATAAATGCAACTTGTTGGTAAACAAAAACAGCCTGCAATGAATTATGGATTTCATTTGAGATAAGGAAGTAGCCAGATTTAGTTTAGCTTCTGATAACCACTAACACATTAAATATAAGAACAGGCAAATAGCATATACATATAAAGTTGCAAAATTGTTTAACTGTTCAGTTTTAAAAAGCAGTTTTGTTATGGGAATAATGTGAAATCACTGGACTCCTGTAATAAGGTTCAAAAAATTCCATGGAGGGTGAGAAGAAAGGAAATGTATAAGCGATGATATAGAGCAGGGGTCCCCAATCTTGGCAACTTTAAGACCTGTGGACTTCAACTCCCAGAATTGCTGGCTGGGGGATTCTGGGAGTTGAAGTCCACAGGTCTTAAAGTTGCCAAGGTTGGGGACTCCTGATATAGAGTGTGGTCTCCAACAATTCTGCAAACTATTTTGGCTAACAGTTCATGAAATACTATTTCCTTAAAATCAATGTTGACTATATAGCATACAGTATGCACAAAAGCAAATTTAATAAGGGAAAAAAATCTCCACCTTGTTTTATTTCTCATGTGTCTACATTAATCATTTGATATTAATGGTTCTCAGCACATCTTCTGTCAAGAAATGACCTTAACACAGGAAACATTTTGTTCTCAACAACCTGAAAAATTAACTATTAATATGGCTAAACTTGAAATACAGGATACCTGAAAGAAACCAGAGTATTCTATTATTTCATGGTTTAATGTAGTCATCAAAGGTTACTCACTCTCATGTTTATAAATTATATACTGCAGGATTAACTTCCCCGGATTAACCTGTTTAAAAATAACAGATTATGAGAAGGGAGGTTAGTAAACTTTATTGAATTGGAATTGAATCACCCAAAAAGGATTTACAGCTCAAGGCTTCATTCTTTCAAGAATCTGTACCTGATATTAAATTTAATTTTATAACATACAATGCAAAAACAATTTTACTGTTTTTTTCTTAGAGCTATAATTTCACCCATTAGTAATCTCAGTTATTGAATGTACTTGCATCTATATATATAAATCAAGAAAGTAGGGATTTTTCACAGAGGTGTAGTTCTTTAGATCCTATAATATACTTTGATAAAATGAATATTGTTTTAATTTTTTCACAAAGTATTAAATGATTATTAGTTAATATACTCCAAGTATTAGATTAGTAAGCTAATCAAAGTAAGTTTCATCAGGAAGGGATGAACAGAAGAGTTTGATCTAGAGAGATTTCAAATGAAAAAAAAAATAGTTTAAAAAAGATACTTCATCTTTCTTCAGAGTAAAGGCTCATGCATAATACTATGTCTTGGGATACTTCAAAATTCAGAGCAGCCACAGATTATTTTACAGTAAACCTACAGGTTTACAACCTTAGTTTACAACCACAATCGGGATCAGATTTCCAGTCATAAATTGTTATGTTTATAAGTCCATATGACCAGACCCAAGTTTACATTTTGTGTAGTGGTTGTTAAATGAATCACCATGGTTAGTGGATTCACAATAGTTAAGTGAGCCGGTTGCCAAACACTCTAAATGTGGTCACATGATCAGAGGAGCATGACACAACATTTTATAATGGCCAGAAGTGCTTTACTGGGCCTAAAGTACCCATTCTGGGCCTCCTGAATTTAAAATGGTTGTTAAGTGATCAGTCATAAGTTGAAGATTACATGAAGTTCAAAAGTAATAATCACTCTAGGTCTCTATGTAACTTATCAAATCATCTCAAAACAGACCAAAAACAAATTTATGATACAAGTTTGATTCTTAAGTTAAAGGTGATTGTGGAAAAACCAAACATCTGCATGAACTATTATTAATTATCTTAAGCCCAACAAAAAGCTATGGAATATTTTTAAAAAATAGAATTTGTTCCACAGGCCTGTAGAGCAAGAATTCCTATTGGAATCATCATACTTTGAGGGAAATTATATATAACAGATATTGTAAAAGAAATGAAAAAAGTTAGCCATATCTATACTTCGAGATGAAATCCTGAAATATCTCAATTCCCAACTTGTCCATTACAAAAGGGACATGCAATGACGTATGAAACAAATGCCACAGTTCCAATTGCCTTGTTAGCAGGTGCCCTCATACACAACATGAAACAAGTCTAAAAATTTTAAGCCGCATGAACCTTGGCAGATATTAATATGTGAAATGATGTGCACATCTATTTGAGTTCCAGAGCTAAAGAAACCCTTAAGCTACAGGGCATTTATACAATAGAGGCCTGGTATAGCACTATTTATTCGTTTTCAAATCTTCAGCATATCTTGCCAATTTGGACTGAAGTATGAAACACAAGCTGGGAAGTGGGGCCATGGCAGACAGTCCGCTACAAACACAAAAGCACCATATGAAGCCCACCTCCTTTTCACAAAATGGGTTTCAAGTGTAGCTATTATACAGATAGATCTCCTCACATAGCCTAAGGAATTGTAATCATCATAAATCTGATGAAACCAGGGAATAATGGACTTTGCAAATGTGAAATGCATGTACTCAGGCACCTATGATAAAATTCAAGAGGGATGTGGAATATTTTTTTCCTGTCTCAAAAGTATGAAAATGTTGCTAGCAATGTTAACAGATGGAAAATATCTAATCAAATGGGAGTAAAGGAGGTAAAATCAGATGTACCTGGTTATTAATAACACGTTTGCTCTCTGCTACTTATGTTTTCAGAGCTTCCATCTTAAGCTTGGATACTTAGAAATGAATCTTGGTTAATTTAGTGATATTTATTTCAAAATAAAGAAATTGAGAGTATTTCCCAAACCAAACGCTATTCCCTCTTTCCCAATTAAAGTACTTGCTATGTAGAAAAAAATGGGTTGGAGAATTTGGAAATAATAATCACCCATACATATTTTTAATGAAAAAATCTGCAAATAAGAAGCCTCTTCTGAAAGCTGCCCCAGTTTATCATCATGCTTTCCACTTTCCACTTACAATATGATGGTAAAGATTAAATTTGCTGTTGTTTTTCTAAAGTTTCCTACAGCTTAATCTTATCCATTCTTTTCCTAATTCTTTCACTAGAATATGTGATTAGGTAGCACAGGAAATTTCTGTAAACAGAGATCCTGAGAAAAGCACTGATTCAGTCTATTTTATTTGAGTAGAATTATTTGTACAATCTCAAATAGTGGATACCATGTTACCAGTCCAGTTCTTCTGTATAATGAGTAATACTGACATTCCTCAGGCACTTGAAACCTTTTTCATACTTGTATGAGAAAATGGAACAATAAAAAGCAGCAAAAATATTAATATATCTAAATTTTTATCTAAGTACATAGGTGTACATGAAGTTATATCCATAAGGTGCATGTGCAGGGCAGAAAGCCATACTTTTCTTAAATATGATGTAAATAATTGCACTTCATTGTATAGGATTTACACTCTCAAAAGACCTAAATTAGTGAGGTCTTGAACTGAGTTGAACTTTGAAATAAACTCCATTAAATTCAAAAGACATGTGTTCAGTAATGTGATTGGGAAGCAACAAGCATGCCCAGACATAGGTATCAAGTTATAGGTTAAGTATAGTTAAGTATAGTTATACACACATGCACACACACAAAAACACGTATTATTTATTCTGTTTTTAGTGTCATAGTTATTTTTCACATCTCAGCAATTGCAAAATAAAAAAGAATCTTGTCAATGGCAAAAAATACAGCAATAGAATACTGTATATTTTTGGAAGATGCTGTCAATTTAAAAAGCAGACTTTTCTCATAAAATAATGGACTGTCAGATAGAGAAGACAAAATGTTCCTTTTTCCTTTCAACAACTAAAACAAGGACAGTAGAATCGCAACCAAGTGACACATCAAAACTTGTGACACAGAAGAATGATCTTAAAGCCGTTGTAACTTCTGCACAAAAGACTAGTCCTGTTATTCCCACACTCAAATATAATTTTTACTTCCCTTCCCACATTTTAAATCAATTCCTACTCTCTCAATCTCCATCAGAATCCTTTGGATTAGAGTGGGTGGGCTAGAAATGTTTTTAATAAAAGACATAAATTTGACTTTTCTGCCATAAAATCATTAACAAAAACTGAGTCTTAATTGAATATTGGCACTTGCAAGTGTCAAACACTTTGTTGCCAATTAAGAAGACTCTGACCTAAATTCAGGTGGCAACCATAAAAGTGAAATATCTTCTGTGACCTTTTCAGTATTCTGAATAAAAAACATAAGGAAGAAAACAGTTCCCTCTCTCATGTTGAAATTGCCTGAATTGTGATAAATTCTAGCATGGTCAAATGCAGCACAAGCTTTCTTTCATTCATGACTTTAGTTTAAACCCAATTAGCTCTGGAGATGTGAAGGCTTGATATTAGTCCAGGATGGCTATCAGCCCCTTATATATTGAAGGAGGCTGTTCAGAATGAAATATCACATTATTACGGGCTAAGGACATCTGACTCCGCATAATTTTGTGATGGGTTAACAGCATATTTTTGGTTTGCAGTCCTGTTGTAGGTTGCTGGTATCTTTGTAAGGCATGCCCTTGCAACGAGAGAAAAAACAAATCTGAACATACACTGAGGTTCCTATTAGTATGATGGACTGCCAAGAGAAAGATGAATGAGTACAGATCCACAAAGGATTCTATAATCGCGGGCAAATGCCTCAACTAATTTTCCTTCCTCTCAAGGATGCCTATAAGACTTGTCTTGCATGGAGTTGAGCGCTTCTCGGAATCGGACTCCCGTTAATACCAAAAGCAACAATCCTAATGGATTGCAAGCCGGACATTGCTGGTTGGCTCCTCGGAGAGAGAGCCACCCTCCCGGTCCTTGGGCATCCCAGCCCAGAAGCGTCCGGGCTCGGCTTTCCCTCGTGGCTTTGGACAGGTGTGAGCGCTGCCCGGCGGGAGGAAGAAAACGGGGGTAAACGTCGAAGGCCGGCGAGGGCCTCGCAGGGCCCCTCCTCGCGAGCGTCAGCAGCGCGCGCGAGCTGCCAGCCAGCTGCTCCGCTGACGTCACGGCCCAACCCTGGTTTCTCTATGTGTGTGTGTGAGTATGTGTGTCTCTCGCTCGCTCGCTCTCTCCTTCCTCTTTCCCCTCCCCACGTGTCGGAGGGAGTAAAGTTTGTTGTTTCGCGTCGTCAGGGCGACATCCCCAGCCCCCGCAAATGGGCGGGGCTCCGCGACGAGGGCGGGGCGGGGCGGAGCTGCCGTCGAGTTTATAAGTAAGGCAACGGCGGGCGCGCGGCTTGACAGTTCGGGCCGCGCGGGCATCCTTTCTCCGCCGAAAAAGAGGAGGGGGGGAGGAAAAAAAAAAAAAAAGTCGGAGCGCGCGCGTGCGAGAGGAAAAGCGAGAGAGAGAGAGAGAGAGAGAGGGAGAGAAAGAGAGCGCGAGAAAAAGCGCCAGCCCCGCCCGCCCGCCCGCCAGTTAGCCAGCCAGGGACACGCGGCGGCTGTGGAATCTCCAGAAGTCCCCTCATGGCAGCGGCGCGAGCAGGGAATCCCCAGGAATTGCCTCGCGCCTTCCAGCTGTTGGTGCTGCCGCTGACGCTGCCGCCGACTTGCGAAGCGGCTTGGGCTGCTGCTGCTGCTACTTCTACTCCCTGGCGGGGCTTCTTCTCCTCGTAGGAGTCGCTCCGCAGCCTTTCATCCAAAGGACTTTTTTTCTTTTTTGAAAGTGAATATTCCACTTGCAATATATATATATATATATACATAGATATATATATATATATGCGTATATATTTCTCCGCAGATAAATAGGTTAAATTAAGATAGCCGTTTTCCGTGCCTTCCGACCACGCAGCGGCTCTTGACACGTTAATGAGGTGGGTGGCATTCCTTCCCTCCCCTGTTTTTTTCTACTCCTTTTTCTGCCTCCTCGACCAAGCTTGGAATTAAAAGTTTCAGTGTGCAGAAGCCAACGGCCGAGCTGCTCTGTCTCCTTCCCTCCTCCTTCCCTCCCTCTCTCCCTCCTTCCTTCCTTGGATGCAGCCTCGTCCCTCGTCCCGTCGCTTTACTCTCCTCTCTGACATTTTTTTGCAGGCAGCCGCCCCCCGGCGAGTTTGACATGGCACTCAGCGGCACCCTCCTCCCTTCCATCTCCACCTTCGCCACGGCGGGCACGGCCAGCCGGGAAAAAGCCTTGAGACAAGCAGGTGGCCACAACGTGAGTATTCGCCGGGGTGGTTGGGTGTAGCGGAGGAATTCTGCAGCCTGTGGAAAGGATTTCACCTGGGATCGGCCCGGAACAAAACGTGAGCACCAGGAGGTTGTAAAACAGTGAAAAGTTTTAATAAAACATTAAAAACCTTTAAAAGAATATTAAAAAGGACCTAGCTTTCGTTGGATCCTACCAACATCGTCAGGGTAAAAGTTTTATTAAAACTTTTAACTGTTTTACAACCTCCTGGTGCTCACGTTTTGTTTCCTACTATATATATATATATATATGTATGTATGTATGTATATGTGTATGTGTATGTGTGTGTGTGTGTATATATATATATATATATATATATATATATATATATATACACATACACATATACATATATATATGTATATATATGTATATACATTCATATATATATGAATGTGCTTGAACAGGTGTAGAGTTGGCTTCTTGTGCCACCCTGAGAAAGTACTATACAACTTGGCGAATCCTCCCCTCGCTTTGCTGAAAAAAAGGCGCTCGAGTTAAGGAGGCGTTTGTGTTTATTTTTTAAAGCAGTTTGGGCATTGATGATCAGTTTGGGGAGAAGAGAATGATTTTTTTTTTTATGGCTCCAATGACAAAAATGGAGCCAAAGTAAAATATTCCCCGGGAACGTGAATCTGGAAAGCAATTGGGATTCTGACCAGAGTTCTAATCAGATTTGCAGAAATAAAAGTCCTTCCCTGGTGCAGGTATCTGTACTATAAAACAGGAAGCAGGCTTTTTTTTTAAAAAAAAAAAAAAAAAGTAAAGGAAGTCATTTTAACTTTTGTGGTACGGTTTTGTATGCACACCTATCTGTGAGCATAGAGATTTCTCTCAAAAGTAATCCAGAGATTAACTGCCTTACTAAAAACCCACACTGGGTGCACACTCACCCAAAATGCACCATGGCTAACTTAATCATGATGTACTCATTCAGACTTTCTGAGTTTGCCCAACGCAAGGAACCATTGGCTAAACTCATGGGCTGGGTTTGGCAACCCATTTGACTAAAATGTGGTTTGCTGGTTGTAGTTCAGTGTGCCGTGTAAATACAAATGTGTGTGTGTGGGGGGGTTCTTTTCCTTTAATTCTTGGATTGTGGCAAAAACGTCTTTACCATTTGCGTAGGCATAGACTTTGCTTCAAGTTTAAACATCAACATTTTATATAAAGTGAAAGGAAACGCCCATGGATAGAAAAATATACCATGAAGGAATACAATGAAGTAAATAAGAAACTGAAGTATGTGGTGTATCACAAACCAAAATCATGGGTGTGGATGGGGATGTTTAATACATTGGCAACCTCTGGAAATATATACACCTACTCATGTGCCTAGGTTAGCTTTTCTTTGTATCATCTCAGGCTGATGCCTTGCTTCTCTGGCTGCTATTGTATAATGCATGCAGCCTCAGAAAACGCCTACATGTGTCTAATTATTAATGAGTACAATGTAATGCATTAATGTGGCATGTGCAATTATTGCAAAATCAGTTTATTTGTATTTTCCTAAATCTATGACTACATAAAAACACCTTGGGGGGGGTCTGTCATGTATATTCATCACATTTATTGGGTCTGGAAGAAAGCTTTTATACATAGATAAAAGTACTGGAAATGCACACATTATATACAGAGGCAGTATAGTAAGTATAAGCTAATGACAGGATTGCAAAGTGATGCCTTTATTTTTATCTTGTCTTACGACTTTGAGCAGAATGCTGCTCATGCTAGACACTAATAATTATGGCTTTAAAAATGAGTTAGTTAAGCCCTGTAGTTTCAGACTTGACAGTTAAAATTCTGGCATAAACTACGACTACTTTATGTCCCCCTAAAAATCACATAGCACAAAATGGAGAAGGAAAAATGAGCAGTTCTGTGTTAGCGTGTGATAGTTTGAAAATTGTTTACACTTGGCCCTAAAAACTCATGCAGCAGATTTTTTAAAAGAAAATTCCTAACATATATTTTTGTAACTAAGTCTTTCTCAAAGATACCCTCACAATCTTGAATATTTAATTTCATAGCTCCACTGTTGAGCAGTCGATTTCTTTAGGCTATACAACTACTGTTTCAAATGTATATAGAGGTTGTGTTTTTTTTTTTTTAAAAAAAGAGTACTAACCCAGTGGCACTATGGTAGAGTTGCCAACTCAATTATACAATCCAAAGAATCATATTTTAAGATTTTTTTTGCTGTATGCTGTATGTCTATTAATAACTTGTACCTGTTTTTTTCTTGTACATTTCAAGAAAATGTATACTTTAAGTATACTTTAAAAAGTATACTTGACATCTTACTTGATTTTGCTAGCAAACTAAAGGGGACTTTCCATTAATGCTACATTTTTATCTTCTTCACACAGAAGTGGAGGGAAGAGCTTTCTCACCTCAAGCGGATCCCCCCTATACTGACAGGGCGGCATTTTGACCTCTCTTCTGAGCTGGAAAACGCCACAAACGGCAACAGTGGGACTATGTCAAGGCGGGAGACGGAAGAGTTGAATGAGCTTCTGGACTTTGATTTCATCTTGTCGAATTCCCTGATGCCCCAGGAGCAGCCTACAGCTGCTGCTATAGTTGTGACTGCTCCTGGTTCTTCGCCCTCTATCACAAGTAGCACCTGCCCTCCTGTGACCACCTGTGATTTTTCCTACCAGCTGCAAAGGGAAGATCACCCTGGAGGTATAATGTACACTAGAGAACATGCTCCAGCTGCCCCTTTCAACCTGGCTGATATCAATGACGTGTCCCCTTCGGGTGGATTTGTAGCTGAACTGATGAGGCCAGATCTGGACCCTGTTTATATGCAACAGCAACAGCAGCAGACCCAGCAGCCACCTCCTCCACCACCTCTTCCACTAGGCAGCCTTCATGGGAAATTTGTGTTGAAGGCTACAGTGAACATGGGAGAATGCAATAACCACATCAAGAACAGTGCTGCTGCTTCAGCTTCCCCCTGCACGGATGGACCTGTTCCCCCTTCTGTGTACAACCACGTGCCCAGAATGTGCCCCAAAATCAAGCAAGAGGCGGCCCCATCATGTACCATTGGCCAATCCCATGGGAATACTTCAAGGGCCCAGCCGCACGACTTCTCTTTGGGTCGGCCGTTACCTAGTAGGACTAATCCTCCGTTGACTCCAGAGGAGATGATGTCTCCCAGGGACTGCCACCCTTCTCCCCAGGGCTTAAGTCATTCAACTCTTCCACTTCCTCCAGGCTATCATCCTGGCCCAGCTTACCCTCCTTTTCTTCCAGAGCAGCTGCCACCCAACGCCCTCCAGTATCAAGGTCAGTCTTACTGTCTAAATGTTTTTGGAGAGCTTTTAAGTATGCCTCGCTTGGTGCAAGGGATGATGCTGACTCCGCCCTCTTCACCTCTAGAGCTGATGCCTTCGGGAAGCTGCCTCTCTGAAGAGACCAAGCCCAAGCGGGGACGGAGGTCATGGCCCAGGAAAAGGACTGCCACACACACCTGCGAATATGCAGGCTGTGGTAAAACATATACAAAGAGCTCTCACCTCAAAGCACATCTTCGGACCCATACAGGTAAGGGCAGTTTAATAATGCTTTACTCCAACAGTACCAGAAGACTGTTCTAATGTAGACAATACAGCACTTTACTGAAAGGCTATTGGGATTAGTCATGTTTGTGCTTAAAGATATTTGGACATCCTCTGCCACACTGGCCACATGTTGTACATGACTGAAGATCATCTATTTTCAGCGCAAATTATAGAAAAAATGGACCCAGCCATTATCCCTCTATCGAGTCCATACACTAGTTTTTAGAGCCAGTGGAACCTGTCTGATGAGAGATAATAGTGGGTGGAAAAAGAAAGATTGTACACCACTTTCACACCACTTTTAACTACTATATTTAGCAATCATCCTATGAATGTTTTCTCAGAGGTATCTCACTCTGAGTGTGCTTAGAACTGCAGTTTTAAACCCCTACAACTCCAGCAAAAAGTTCTGGGAATTATTTGAGAGGTGTAGCATGATACATGGCATATATGAGTGAACGTTTTTGTCCTTTCCCAGAATTGCTTAACTAGTTGGGGGGGGGGGGTTGAAAGAAACCTGCAAATCCTGTTCAATGGATAACAGGCATACTCTAAGGAGCCATGTTTTGCTCTCAAACCACATCCATCTCTGAGGGGGAAAAATTGCTAGTGTCCAGTTTGTGTGGATTAGAACACAACTCTATTATTAACACAAGGAGTTAGAATAGCACTGTTTCACAATTGTATTAAATAGTGGGTTGTAGTCTTCTCCATTAACATAGGAGTTTAACTGTCAAAAGCCCATTACAATTGTGGATTTGCTTTCACATTGAAGGTATTGGTTAAAATGGCTCAAAATGACTCACCCCTGGCAGAGGAATTGTTTTGCAAATAGGTGCTTGAGCATTGCTTGCCTGGCTATGGCCATGTGGCTAGTTAATTACAAGGTAGCTAGAAATCCAAACTGGATTAAGCATGTTTATCCTGATAACATTATTGACATGTTTCTTCAGGGGAATGGTTGTTGCAAATAACCACAATTTGTTTATTTTCTTGCTCTTGTTTTGGCCTTATGATTCCTGTTCATTCTCATTTTCTAGAAATTACCAAATCTTAGTTTACTGACTATGATCCAGGAAATCAAGTTTTATATTGGAGTTGTTTTGAATTTATTTAAACCAGACTGCTCTCCCACAAAGTATTGACGGTTCTTTTTTTTTTAGCTCTGGAAAATCTCTAATCTGGATTTTCCAGCTACCTGTAGAAAATTTTATTAGAATTTGCTGCTAAGATTTATATAGACATCAAATTATGAATTATTATTTTGAAAATTGTCAGTTTACCTCACATACCCCATGTTGCCTTGGAAGAAAGTATCTTAGTTTCCAAAAGAGCTTAATTTTAAGTCAATATATTTAAAATGGCAATGTACCTATGGTTTCTGATTAACTGTGTGTCAAAAGTGCAGGAACATGAACTTTACCTACCAACCTACCCCAATATTTTCTAAGTTATTCCAAACAAAGATTTATCTCCAGGTAAATTATTTGGGCTGCCTTGTAAAATAAAAAACTAAGCAAGATAGTATCCTAATTTGAAACACTGATTTTGGAAACGGTTTCGTTGATTTCAGTGACATTTCCTGTATGTAAGAACGGTGGAGATTATCAGCCCATTTGTGGTAACAGTGGTATAAGTGCAGAGTTCAGACATGGAATTAAACTCTTTCAGTTCTCCAGGTGGCTTAGGAGATTGAACTTTAAACGAAATTTCTTAACGAGGTTGATAGGTTGAAACTTTCATGAAAACAACATATAGTTAAACATGAAAGCTTCATTAAGATGTTTCTTAGTGCTATTTTTTTTTGGTTGGCTTTGTCCGTAACTGAAAGATGATAGGAATAGTTCCATGCCATTTTAATCCAGAAGCAGTCAGAAAAGAATTTAAGAAAAGGAGTGCATAGGTCATATTGCCACACAATCAGTAAAATTGTTTATTGTCTTTTTATGTTTCTACAATATGTCCTGATTTCTAAGTATAAATAGGCTGCTGACAGATAATATTTTGCAATCGTTGGTGATAAAGCCGAATCATTGTTACCTATAGCACGTAACTGATTTTTAAATAAGTCCTGGCCAACCACGAATAGTATCTTAGTGTAATCTTTTGAAAGTGAAAATGCCCTAAAATAGTTTTTTTTTTTTTTAAAAAAAGTAACATGTGCCTCCTTAGATGCCCCAAAGCAATTCTCATTAGCCACAGGTGGCTCCCATAGTTACAGGTTTAGTATCCTATTCCCTTTCATTTTCTTCTATTTTGCCGTTTCTAAACACGTAATTATTACAGCTTCTTTTTAATTTTTCCAAACCTAGTGAACAGAAAGGACTGTAACCTAAATGTATGTCTGCATTATAGGAAAACATGTATGTAATTAAACTACTTTTCAGAATTCTAGGGGGGGGGGAGAAATAGGCAATAGTTCATATGAGACGGCCTTGCTCAGCCAATAGAACACACGTATCCAAGTTTTCTTGAATCTGCAAGGATAGTAACAGGTGTCTCTAGAATTTGTTAACGATAATTGAAAAGGGACTTGTATTTATTTCTTGGTCCATTCATTGAGGCTTGTTCCAATATTTGCCCCAAATGCAGAAGTAATTGATGTGGCTCTTTATTTCTGAAGGTGAGAAGCCCTATCACTGTGACTGGGAAGGCTGTGGCTGGAAATTTGCCCGCTCCGATGAACTTACACGTCACTACAGAAAGCATACAGGCCACCGCCCTTTCCAGTGCCAGAGGTGTGACAGAGCATTTTCCAGGTCTGACCACCTCGCCTTACACATGAAGAGACACTTTTGAGAAGGACACAAGGAACTTTATCTTTACAGCCTGGAGAGATTCAGTATTTGACAGCACAAGGACTGTCTTCCACACGAGGGAAGGACTCCACTTTAAAGCACTACAGAAAATCCCAGTGAAGTCTTCCCAAAAAAAAAAAAAGGAGGGGAGGAGACCAAAAGGAATGAACAATTTTAAACAAATATGGACTTTTTTTTAATAAACAAAGGGAACAATGACTGGATTTAATATCATCATTCCATTTTTTAAAATATCTGACTTGAATCTTTCTGGACTACAGAATGCCAAGGACTGACTGGAAGTCAAGGATATCAGGGTTAACACAAATGTTGAGGGAGGGATGATGGATGGATGGATGGATGGATGGATGGATGGATGGATGGATGGATGGGAAATTACGTAGGGAACCAACTGGTGAAGACAGATATGACACTAGTAGAACAACAACCCTGCTTTTGAAGGTTCTTTACCTCAATCAGGCCAAAAGCTTTAGTTTTTTCCTTGGAAGAGAGAAAACCAAATTTCCAAAGCACTTTTGTTACAATTTTAAACAATGTATTGTTATGGGGAGAAAGCAAATGTACATATCGTACTTAAATAGGATCTAAAAGCAGCATACCTTAAGGAAGTTGAGAAATACGAGCTTGATCCCAGATGCACCATTTGATTTTATAAAAGGCTTGTTAATTCCAAAGCATTGAGCTAGCCTGGCTCATATTGTGGCAATAATAATAAATCCACTATGATTTCTCTTTGAATGTCATTCCTGTCTTCACCCTAAATTCCCTTAAAATTTCTTTTCAATGCAATATTGTAAACATGATATAATCTTGCAATTTCTTTTACCTTCCAAAAGCCATTATTAAACTATGTCAAATGGGAAGAAGAAGAAGAAGAAATTCAGGTACAGAATTGTGGTTAAAAGTCTATTTTCATGGTGCTGAATGACATTTGGTTCTTAAGGTACCAAAAAAGGAAGCCAAAGTTCTCAAACTGCTGCATATTTGACAAGGAAATACATTTGTCTTCCGATCTACAATTAATGATGACCTAAGTCAGGTTAATAAACCTGGTTTATTTGTGTTTGTTTAATTTTCTATGCAGACAGTCTGTAATGCACTGTGGTTTCAATGTGCAATAATTTGTACAATGGTTTATTCACAAAAATGCCTTAAGCAGAACAAATTTTTTTTCTATATAGGTCTTTACATATTAAATATGTAATATAAATTTAAGGAGACTTCTATTTTGTATATTTTGTAAACTATGAAGTGAAATGAACATTTTGACAGAGTTTGTATTTTGCATATTCATTTTGCTGAAAATAACTTTTAAATAAACCTATTTTATCTGAGTGGATTTTTATGCTTTTCCTAAACCGTTTTAATATGATGCAATGAAAAGCTTAATGAATAGTTTACATTTACACATAGTGTTCTGGAGCTATGCTAACTCCATATTTTAAAAAGTTCTGCACTCCTTCTTGTCATCTTTACTTTGATGTAAGCCCCATCAAATTCAGTTTAGCTTATCCGCAAAATAAATTATTCTGGGCTGTAATCCTAAACATACCAGGAAATAAGAATCAAACAATTCAGCATTGATTCTAACTTATCAAGCACTGTGATATGTATAAAAATATTTATTATTAATAAGTTTTCATTAAATCCTTCCAACTTCATTTTTTTCAGAATCCATGCATTCCCATATATGTGTAGCTTAATCAGTTTAAAATATTTTTAAAAATACAGTTTTTTTCCTTCCATGCTGCAGTTTCTCTGAAATAACTCAGTTTGCTAAATTTTTGTGGGGTAAAGAAACCATGTTGCAGTGTACCTTAACTATTATGTGGTTAAATAATAGTATTGTAGCACTTTGTAGAAACTTAGGGAGAAAAACTAACGGAGAGAGTTGGTAAAACATCCAAAGAGTTTGATATATTTATTATTTAAACATATTTTAGTAGGCATACTGGTCACCTGCAGAGTATATCTCAAATGATTATTTAAGTTGAGCCTATATCTCTTAGATCTGGTGTTACATTGTCTTCAAAAGGAAATTTTGTCAAATTAAAAATTGTTTTTATGATCTTTTCAAGACTCGGGTAGAATGTGTTGCTATAAAACTTCAAATCTCTTTAAATAGGTTAACGATTGTCGTCATTTTAGCTTGTAACTGCAAATACCTGTACATATAAGCGGGGGTTTCTTTTTACTGAAGTTCAGATCGTGTTTCCCGATTGCTGATAAAGCAAAACTTGGTGTAAGTTATCACTTGAAGCATTCTTCAGGAATGTTATTACTGTTTGACATTTAACTTATATTTGAATCTGATTCTAAAATTCATATTATCTTCATAAACATGTCTTTGTTTTTGAAAATACTCCCCTTTCCAAGTCATATACTTTTGCAGAACTGAAGAGTTACCTTTCATGGAATTTATAGGAAAAGCATTTGGTTTATATTTTTCAAACAGAATGAACAGTTTTTGCAGGAAATGTATGAAATTAAAAGTAGTTTCCTTAAGGATTTGCGTACTTTTTGAACAGTGTTCGTTTTAATTTCTACTTCTGTATCCTGCTCTTCCTCCATAAGAGTTTGAATTTGTGAACTAAATTTGCATATTGTAAGAGACAGGAGATTTATTTCTTAGTAGGCATATCTAGGATTGCAATTAACGTAATCCCAATCAATGTGTATAGGTAACACTAAAACAAATTCAAGCATAAATTTTGACAAAATGGAAGACAGAAAAATGAAAATATGTTTGAACTGCTGTTGCGTAGATTTGTTTAATCTGTCAGAGTTATTGATAATTTGTTTAGTGACTAGAAGTGTTTTTCTTTCGGCGGTTCATACCCTATTGTTCCTCTTCCAGTCCAAATACAGTACTCAAGGTATATAATCTCACAACCATTTGTCTAGTTGACCGTAAGCCTAGTTCTATTAATCAGACTTTATGTTTGACCTCTGCATTGCAAGATTTCTTGAAGAAGACTGTTACTAAATGTTCTCTTGTTCCTTCTTTCTCCTGTCCAACCTTCAAAGACTGAAACAATATTTCATATTTCTTTTGTGTCCTCTTCTTCTTAGTTGTGCAGTTTAGGGTTGGAGGGAGAGGAAGGAAGACAGTAGTTCCAAGTTAAAAAGTGGCTCCTTAGAGAGTATCTTATTTAAGATCTTACCAGATCCTGATGATACTCCTTAGTACAGTTTGTACCTTGTGATATACAACATATCTCCATTTCCTTTGCCTAGAACCTCTGGTTTGTTCATTATAGTTCCATAAACTAGACCAATTAAAGAGACAAATCCATAAATGTTTACCTCTGATTCAATAGCTTGAAAAATCTCAGTGAAGTTTACTTCTAAATAAAAACCTACAGAATTGCAGCACTTTAGCAGGACTTTGAAATAAGATCACCATTTCTACCTGTCCAGGTCCCCCATGCTGCTTTCTAGAGATATATCCCTTAGAATTTATGTATGAAAGTATCTGATCTGCAACATCTTCACTTAAAGAGAATATGCTGTATAGTACAGCAACCAATTTAATTTCACAGTGTAAAGTATATGCATGGTCTTTTAAAATTCAGCTGGATGGGGAAAGCAGCTCAAATGTATTGTCGGGTAAAATGCTGCTATATTTATTTCATGTTGTTAATTGCAAGTGCATTCTTGCTTATGACATTAAAGCCATTTTCTTCAAGATTTTTTTCTAATTGACAACAGCTGGTTATTAATGTAAACAATATGCATGTTATCTGGCTGTGATGTCCTACATTTATGTTTAAACAAAGTTAGTATTTTTATTGAATTTTTTCCCAAGCTGAAAAATATTTTTGCTCCCTTTTTTCCCCTGCCAAAAGCTATGTCTTATTCAGGGTAGGAGTTTGATAAAAATGAAACACCATTCTAAGTTCTCTGTTTTAAGTGCTTCACTGTGCCTTTAATTTTTTTTTTTATTTCACCCATTATTTTGGGTGAGTGCCAGCTAACACTCCTTAATGCATGTAAGACAGCCTTCATTTTGAGCTCTTGTTCTTTAGGTGGTCTCCAGGCATGAGAACAGAATATCAACATCAGCAATTGTAATTTAAAAGGCAGGTGTAGCTAAAAATAACTTGCTGCATTGGCCACCTGTTCCATTATATGCTGTGGTTCCCGGAGCTGGAAAAAAAAAATCAATAGAGCAACAATACATCATGAACACTTGCTCCAATTTATAGCATGCTGGTTGCGTGCAGGAGCGGGGGAACTGACGGTATTTTGATACAGAATAAAAAAAAACAGTGTCCTGAGCTGCAGAAACATTCCTGCTTCCCTGTACTTAAAGAGTTTTTGAAAGAAAGTTTAGTTCATGCACAAAGATTACTGCTGAATTATTCCAGTCAGATTTGAAAGGGGATTGATAGGGAAAGATCTCTCTGAATCTGAAGTCTCCCTTGGACAAAATTAGACCTTGATGCATAGAAGGCAGATTCTGGATCCAACTTACTTCAGAAGATTCTAAATATCACACATGTCGAGTGTTTGGGTTGAACAATGACCCCCGTATGATGAAACCCAAAGTGGATAAAAGTATGTGTCATGAAATAAGTCATTCTAATATACTTCCATATATATATATATTACAATTTTAAGACAGAAAATGAAATCTAAGAACTAATGTTTAGAATAAAGGAAGAAGAAGAAAGAAATAAGGAAAGAATAAAGGCAAAAGTGCAGAAAACAAAGGAAAGAACTCATTCTAACAGACTTCTATCTATCTTCACCCAGGCCTTTGGTGAAGGAGACGGAAAGCCTTTACTTCATTGAGCTTACCATTTTTTATTTTCATTTTATTTTTGTTTTATTGAATTTATTATAATTTCTTTGATTGTTGTGAACTTTCCAGAGTCATTGAGAATTGGGCAGGATACAAGGTGTTGTTGTTGTTGTTGTAATTATGGTTGGTCACACAGCCAGTCAGATGTTTAGATTCTATTTGGCATTTTTACCCACCTATCGAGTCCTTCCCAAGGGATCTGGGATAAGCAGATGTTGTTCGATGGTGTTACAGATACGGTCGCAGGATGTAAGCTGTTCCAAGTAAAGCTTTGCAATTGATTGATGGTGATTTTGTCAATGCCCATGGTGTTTGAGTGGTGCTTCGGTTGTCTTCTTATTGGACTTGATTTGTAATAGCAGATCTTTATGTCTTTGGTTTTACCCTTTGTATATTTGCAGTGGGTATTTTTGTTTTTAGTAGTCTGGCAGATGCTGCCCCTGGTTGCTCAGCCAAAAGTCCCAAGTTCTGTAGCCCATTTGTCATCAGATGTCCAACTGATGACACTCCAACATCTAGCAGACTCCTTGTTGACCCAGGTGAGGACCGAGCCAGTATGAATTTCTGAAAATTGTATCTCACCATATTGTTTATGGGAGAGGCATTTTTTTGTCTAGTTCCTCTGTTGAGACCTGTCCAGTATGGTGAACAGCTGGTATCACTCTCATCTTCCTTGGAGCACACAATTCCCACAACCATGTCAAGGTAGTGTCCCACTAGGGGATTATTACTATTATTTTCTCAGTACAACCGAATATACAGTATACTAGTTAAAAAACAACCAGGGACAGTTGAAGCTATATCAGCAACTACAAGGATGCTGTTCAGTGGATTTACATATAAGGAAGCAGCTTTCAATAAAAGCATTACAATAGTAAAACCCATATAAAAACAGAATATATTGTTGCTTTAAAAAGACTTCAACGTGTGCAGGACGACAGATGTAGTACCTGTCAGAAATTCTTTAAAGCAGCTGCTTCTTTTGCCTAAACGTCAATACTACTTTGAGATTCCAGGAAAAGCAGCAGCTTCAGTTTACACCCCTTTGACCTCCAAAGCATTTTCTGGCATTGACTCTGAAGAGCTGTATCTAATAAAAACACATTCATTAAAAAGGTGAGTGACATTCAGAGGGAAGATGGTAAAAGACACATATGTATTTTAATATTAGGCACCTCACAAATTTCAATGGGGTGAGCATCCCAGAAACCCAGCACCAAAGGTAAAACCTCTTTGTCCCATGAGTAATATGAAGCTATACCATCTTAACTGTCTCCAGTCTTCAATCAGAAAAGCACTGGACCCATATTGTTAGATCTTAAGGCTGTAGATATCAGAAGGAAAAACTTAAAACATGACGTGGAAGCTAAGAAGCAGCCAGAACAGTTGCTTTTGCGCAGAGGTGGGGAACAATGGCCCCTTTATGACTTGTGGACTTCAACTCCCAGAATTCCTGAGCCAGCCATGCTCAGTGAAATGCTGGCTTGGGAATTCTGGGAGTTGAAGGCCACAAGTCATAAAAGGACCACAGTTCTCCACCCCTGTTTTAGCGGAAGTGTCAAGAGATGCATGGCAGATACCCCACTCGGCAGCCTTTCTGCCCCCAGTGCCACTTTCTGAACAAACACAAGAGTGAAACATGTTACAGTAATCCAAACCTGCATTTATTAACACATTTTAAAAAAAACCAGCTTTGCTATAGGGAAGGGTATACCATAGTTAGTAGACTGGCTACCTACATAGGCCCTTCTATGTAGGGGTCTAAAAGTTTGAACAGGGGTTAGAAATGCACCACCAGTGAGTACTATCCACAATAATCCTAGGCAATATGTTCAAAGAAAACATCCAATTTTAAAAAATGGAGAAAATCTCATAAGATTACCAAATCTTATAAGATCTCTGGTTGCTTACCTGATAACTCATAATCAAGCAGAAAGCTTTCATTTGATTGGATGTTATGTTTCCTTGTATGTGTTTTTTTTATTATTCAGTCTAAGTAAAATTAGACCTGTCACACTGTTAAATAAATCTTACTCAACTAATTACATGGCTGTATCAGCTAATGAACTGCATACTTTATAGAGGATGCACACATGCAATTTAATAATTATAGTTCTTAGAAGAGAGAAGAGGGAAATACTGGTTTGTAAGATAAGACTTACGGCCTGCTTTTCAGTACTTACATTAAACATAATACAGCTTAGTTGATTAACCAACCTGAATTTAATTCTGAAAGTTTCTCTAGACTAGTCTAGATTGATGCTTAATTTACTCAACAATTCTCATACATTGTGAGCTTGCTTGAAGTGCCCACATTAGAAAATGTAATCCAAGAAAACTTTAGAAAACCAAAAAAAAATCAAAAACCAAAAACTAACTCATTTGCAAGGACAAATAAATTGTTCACTGCAGGATGATACATGTCTGTTTGAAAAGTGCTGACTTTTTTATGGCAAATCAGTTTTAAAAAACAAAATAAACTCAGAGTAATGAAGAGCTTTGTTCCTCATTAACCTTTTCTGTATATCTGATACAAAGCCTGGAGAGAAATCCCATGCATATCAAAACAATTTAATTATTTGTAGCTCAGCACAAACATATTTCAGTTTTTCCCTGTTGGGCAAAATCCTCAATCTTAATAAAAATCAGCTTTTTTTTTCTAGTAGACCTATTATTCTAATGAAGATACACTATTGTTGCTATTGAGTGAACTAAAATAATTAAGTCAGAATGAATCACTCATTGTATCTAATTCTGCTTAACATGCTAAAAAAAACATAAAAGAACAGCATAAGAAAAAAATATAAGCTTGGGCAGATAGATTAAAATAGCCAAATCAACTGAAATATTTTTGTTTAACTCCACAAATCACAGCTGAAGAAAAACAGTATTCTAGGACAGAGCTCCCCAACCTTTCCGCGTTGGTGGAAACAGTGAAATGTGTGCGGCGCCCGCACAGCAGCAATGCTAGCGTCCGCGCACATGTGCAAGCAGGGCTGCTAGCACCTGCACGGCGGCACTAGCACGAGTTGTTGTTCGTCCATCGATTTTCGATGAAGACCTTGACATCTTGTGGATTGTGGGCCATCAACAGTGTGTCAGTAGATGGCTGATGAGACCAATGTTAGCACGGAATGTTCTGCCACATACTGAACAGAGAAATGTGGACACTGTTGCTTCAGCATTTGCAGCTCTGGCTTTACAGAGTGCTCGCTTCTCTTGTGCCAAGATTGTCCTCCTGTGTTCATATGTCTGGCACCCCTGGTAAACCAGGGTACGCCATGTCGGTCGATCATGCACCAAAAATTCCCAAGAGATGGTGTCGATATCCAGGGACTTGAGTGCACGAGTGAGGAGGATGTGTACACACGTGCGTGCACTTGCCAGCCATTCCCGCAGCCTGGTGGCCAACAGGCCACAGACCGGTACCAGGCCGTGGCCCATAGGTTGGGTACCCCTGTTCTAGAACATATTTAAAGAAGAAATGAATTTGCTACCATCAGATCTATATACAAAAGTCATCTGTAAGTATTTATTTCAAGACATGAGAGTTACAAATTGTAAACAGTACAATGATAGGAACACTACATCCATTCTGCGTGCCTACTTCATCTCCTTGGTGCCAGAATTTACTTTAGAACTAACAAATTTAAAAAAAAATCATTCAAATCTGTGTTAGACTTTTGTGAATTCCCTAAACATGAAGGAAAGTCTGGAATTAAGATGGCAAGATCAAGAAACAGGTAACATGTGTTGGCATGTACATCTTCTCACTCTAAAGCATGTTTTGCAGCTATTCAGATGATTGTCTGAAAAGTACATTGTCGCATGAAATTATGTTAATGGGAGGGAGGAGTAATATAGGCGAAAACAAGTAAAGGATCAGTGACACTCCAGGTATTGCTAGACAATTATTTCCATTATCCATAAATATCCAGGATACCGGTTGTGCTGATGGGGATAAAAGTTTATTTACTATAAAGTTGACAAACCTGTAATATCCCTGAATTAGTTGAGTTTTATTTCACATCCACAACAGAACTGTGGTATTCCAGAAGAGTTTAACTAGTCCAATGATTACCCCAAGCTTCCCTGATTGGTTTCTACCAGTCCATAGTTAATATTCACAAAATATTGTCATGAAGATTGAAAGAAGATATAGATAAACCTTGTCCTCCATTCAGTGAACTTTGAATGTAGTGGGGGAAAAAACCACTTTTGATTCTACCCTCAACAAATAGCCAAAGTTTCAGATTGTTTCTGAAGCAAACTGATCAATAGATGCAATTTATTTCATTTGCATCAGTGTATGTCATTTGTGTAATCACATATTTAATATTTTATACTATTTTCATCATGCCAAAGATATTATAGAGAATTATGCAAATATTTTATACTATTTTTCATCATGCAAAGATATTATAGAGATAAAGAACATAAAATGTCAAATACATAATTGCACAAATACAGAACTGCCAATGACAGAAATTGTCAGATTTAACAGACATTTGGCTTTAACAGACATCTTTCTTCTTCGAAGTGTGTTCAGTTGTGGTCTTACTGTAAACTTATGTATGTCAACTTCAACAGAAGGTTGACATTTATTTTCAAATACATGTGCATAAAAATACACACATACGTACAAATTGTGATACCAATTATGATATGCAACGGTCAGGGCTTCATTTCTGTACAGTTGCTTTGCTTTAACATTTAAGTGAGGAATAACTATAGTTGTGTCATTGCTTGCAGTATGGATCATGAAGAGCAATCTGATCATTGTCCCATATTCTTTTCTTCTCAGTAGAATAGCAGGGGGGGGAAGCCATATGTCACTCAATCATTTCTGTTCAAGTGCTAAATAAATACGGTAGTTGCTCCCCATTAGTTCATCTTCCCATGACATTTTCACTGAACTACAAGTAGTCAACCAGAAATGTAAATAATAAACAGTGAGTGATGAACTTCTTAAGCCACAGACGAGAATACAAAAGCAAAAGTGGAGAAATCATCAGATTTAAGGTAAGATTTTTATAGTGAAATTGCCTTATCTGATTTACAGAATTTTGCAGCTCAAGACGTTGTTGTCTGGCATTTGTAAACTTCCCGCAATTTGTTGTTTAAAAAACGGAGACAAAAGATATTAAACGTATCTTAATTATTAAGAATGCAAGATATTTAATAACACCTGAACTGGGATCCAAGAACTACATTTTAATTCAGAAATTTCAAGCAAATTCCTGCTGCAAGGTAGTCTTAATGTCAGAAAGTTAGTAATTCACAAATAATATGGAAATCGGTGGCTGGACCATCTTAGAACAAAGCTTAAGTCAGATTGACGTGCTTAAAAAAATCTTTAACTAAGCATGTTAATTTTAAAAATTCTTAAAGCCCAAGCTTCAAGCTATAATTTATCAGTTTTATTGCCTTTGGCTTTAAAGGTACTTTTCTGCCAATAGTGATCTTGCTTTTTCTTCCAATTGTCAAAAACACTATTTCTTACAGACAGATAAAAGACATATATTGTCATAACATTGGCAAATTTGGTGGGAATATATTCTAAATTCTATATATAGCAAACCATAATTAAGTTATATATTCTTTGATATTAATTTTAGCCCTTTAACCTTCCTCTCCCATTGCTGGTATGTATAAATCAGGGACCTGTTTTTCAAGAGTTGGAAGAATGTATCCATGAATCATAGCATTATGCACATCAAGAAAGTAATGATTTATAATGAAGAGGCTTACGGTGGAATTTACCTTCATTGGCTTAAAAGAGCCTAGCAGATAATTTTATGGAGGTTACTAGTCCTCAAGAGTTTCCATTAGTTCCCTCTACCCATTTTAATCAGACATCTCTAGCTGAAAAAGAAGTTAAACTAAGCTATATGTTTAAAGAAAAAAAATCTGCATTCATTAGCATGTTACCTCTGCTTTGTATTCTGTATTCTGCATTTATTTTTAAATTTGCTACTTCTCTTAATATGTGGTATGCTTTTCAGACGCTCTCTGTCCAACAATCAGGGGGTTAAAATGGCTGCCAATCTTTCATGATCTCTGTCAGATCAGATTAAATAATATGTCTTAACCATACTGGAGAAAATTAACTATGTTTAATCCAACCATATTAAATGAATCCTCACAACTTATCCGTATTAAAATGTCTTTAATGCCTTGAACCTAAGCACAAATTGACTCTGACTGTACTAAATGAGTACGATATGAATGTAACATTAAAGATTCAACCTGAGTATGGTTTATTCATCAAATGGTATCAAACCACGAAATGGATTCCTGATAGTAGAAAACTACATTAAAGCATTTTTCGAAGGTGTGTTCAAAAGTGTTGCTTTGTTTTTTGGTTGGGTGGGTTTTTTGTGGGTTAGGGTTTTTTTGGTGTTTTTTTTTTTGGTGACAGCTGCCCTCTACTGCCTGAAAGCCTTAACAGTTTCCCAATAAGCTTCAAAAGATACAGGAAATCATATTCCCGGGTTTATTTGTGTACAAATCCCTCCAGGAGTATGGCAATGGTTGTGATCAGATCCTTGAAAGGAGAGGGGGGGACATAAGAAAGTTCTGGTCCTGCCCTCGTTGCAGAAACAGCTATTTGTAGACAAATAACCAAACAATTAAAGTGGAAAAACCCCAAGCCCTTTTCGCAGGAGGGCTTGTGTCAGATTGTGAGGCTGAAACAACCACAACAAAAAAGAGAGCTGTATCACACGATCCACCTAGCTACAACTGAGAAACCTTTTCTGCATAATTTTGTTTTTGGACTCAGCAGACTTGTTCTAGGTGCATGCTAAGGCTTGCTAAATCCTGTTATTCAAGTTCTGGGCTGTTGAGGTTTTCAGGCCTTCCACGAAAATGCAGCCTCTTTGCGCTGCCAGACAGCAAAGCCCTCCCCTCTTCAGCATCACGCAGCTACAAATTTTGCAGCAGGTTGCAAGCCGGGTTGGAAACCTGCTTCCTTCTCCTCAATGGGATTACTCGAGACTATCAACCTGGGAGGATGACTATCTGGTTCTGTCAGAGAAAACAGCAGTTGTGTGGGCAAAGAGCTCCTTCCAGCTGCTGTTCTGAAGAGTGTCACTGCCACCTGTTCAATCATCTTCTTTGCACCAGCTGACTTCAGGGAGGGAAAAGGAACAAGGAAGTGACTGTAACTTTCTTTTACTGCATCATTCTGGGTAGCAAGAATAGGCGGAGAGTAAGTGAGGAGTCACCAGCCCTGGTATTTAAAAGGATCTAATAGCTATTGCAGGCATATTGAACCTCCTGATAAGATGGGGAACTAACTCTCCAATTGCCTATGGCAGAGGTCCCCAACCTTTTGGATACCAGGGACCAGTTCCGTGGAGAGAGGTTTTTCCACAGACCGAAGGGGGTGTGGTTTTGTGTGCATCTTGTGGATGGGGCTTTGCTTGTTTGTGCTGGCATGCCGCAGACCAGTACTGGTCCACGGACCGGGAGTTGGGGACCCCTGGTCTATGGAGACTCTCAATCATCCAGCACATGGTTGTCCCAAAGATGCTTTTTTTTTCCCTCTCAACAGGCAATGGGACTTTCTTGGGGTTTTTTTTATTTTCCTTCGAAAACGTTTCGCTTCTCATCGCTTCTCTCTTGGGTGAGAAGCGAAACGTTTTCAAAGAAAAAAAACCCAAGACAATCCAGTTGCATTTTTGAGGGAAATAAAACACCTTTGGGATAACTTTCCAATTGTTCATGGGAGTATTGTAGACACAATCGCTCTCCTGCAAAAGATTATTACCTAAGCTTACTCCTTTTCCTATCATGTGTTCCTGCTGGACTCGATTCTTGGATAACAACTTCTTCTTTGCTAACGTAAAAGCAGAGGTGCCGGTTCTTCTTTTAAATAACCCCAAGGAGTAATTCAAAAGGGAAATTGGATGCATGAGATACTAGATAGTGTTTGGATTGATTTCATCCAAGGATCTTCTTTTGTCAGTGTGCCTATACACAAGGGAGGGTGTCGAGTATTACATAGGTCAGTGGTGGCGAACCTATGGCACGGGTGCCAGAGGCGGCACTTGGAGCCCTCTCTGTGGACATGCGTGCCGTCACCCCAGCCCTGTCTCCCCCCACGGCCCCCTCCTCACCAGCAGCCCCCCTGGAGGAGAGTCACCCCTGGCCGCAGCCTGCACAGAGCAGCGCAGCCAAGGACATAGCCAGGCAGCAGGGACAAGACTCCGCCCTCACACTCCATAGTGTGCAGATGATGCTGTGGGGTGTGGGCAGAGGGCATGGCTGCCATGATGCTGCAGGGCTGCCTGGGTTATCTGCTGCGGCGGGCCACGGAGATGGTGCGTGGCCCTGTGGGTGGGAGGGGCAGGGGGTGGGCAGGGCAGGGGGTGGGCAGGGGCAGAGCAAGCAGGACGGGAGGCAGAGCAAGGGCAGGGGGTGGGTTTTGGGCACTCGGTCTCTAAAAGGTTCGCCAT
This sequence comes from Protobothrops mucrosquamatus, assembly GCF_001527695.2. Taxonomy (NCBI): domain Eukaryota; kingdom Metazoa; phylum Chordata; class Lepidosauria; order Squamata; family Viperidae; genus Protobothrops; species Protobothrops mucrosquamatus. The sequence continues at coordinate 614,198 of NW_015387518.1, read as the reverse complement.
CACTGACATAGGTAGAATGAAATACAGGTAGTCCTCAATTTAACAACAGTTTGTTTAGTGACCGTTCAAAGTTACAACGGCACTGTAAAAAGTGATTAACCATGTTACTAACTTGACAGACGCAATGGTTTACTTAACAGCTATGGCAAGAAAAGCTGCAAAACGGGGCAAAATTCACTTAACAAATGTCTCACATACATTTTGGGCTCAGCTGTGGTCGTAACTCGAGAACTACTTGTAAAGGAGAACACACACTCCATAAAGGTTTCCACTTTCTGACATTTTTCACACTTATGACCATTGCAGCATCCCCATGGTCACATGAAAAAAATTCAGATGTTTGGCAGCCAACTCATATTTATGACGGTTGCCGTGTACCCTGGGGTCATGTGATCAGCTTTTGCAGTCTTCTGACAAGCAAAGTCAATGGGGAAGCCAGATTCGCTTAACAACCGTGTTACTACTTTATCAACTGCAGTGATTCACTTAATACCTGTGGTAAGAAAGGTTGTAACTTAACAAATTTGGGAAATATGAGTCATCTTCCACTCCCACCCACCCCCCATATCCTCACTAATAGAATTTATCATTGTGCATTAAGGAAAACAACTTTTATCTTGATTAAGCAAGAAATAGAATTTTACAATCTGTCAGGATTGTATATTTTCCTCCTAGATTCTCCCAACTCTCCAAAAATATTCACACAAAATCATTCACATTTCACTTGGTTATTGCATACTGTGTTAATTAAAAACTGTTTTGGTGATCAATGTGTTTCAGTCAATTTCACTACTTCTAGCTGTTTTAAGATTAGTATTATCCGAGGCTATCATATAAGAATAGCACACCAAATGGTGCCCTTTCTCAGGTGCTATTCATATTTCAGTATTTACAATTGCTCTGTCATCCATTTTTCTCTTCATTTTATTGATGCATAGTACAATACTATCTTCTGTACAAGATGTTTAACTTCCTTCCCTTGGGTAAACAGCTTTTTGAACTAACATTTGCTTTGACAAAGTTCCCATGTTCCTAACATAAAACCTGCAGAAGATGCTTTGTGCACCTGATGGTCATTGTGCAGGGTATGTTGTTGTTAATATTATTAATTTTTTGAGTTGTTATTTAGAGGCAGAAAACAGGAAAATATTTTGAAAATAATAAAATGCATATTATGTTCAGTGGTGGAAGGAAGGAAGGAAGGAAGGAAGGAAGGAAGGAAGGATCTGTGGCTTAAGTTTTATGGTTTGCTTTTTTAGCTAAAGTCAACATTTCATGATTTTTCTTGTGCCCTGCTCTACTTCCTTGACTTCTAAGTCAGTTGTTTAGAGCTATATTCAAATCTTTGAGAAAAAAATTATTCAGAAAGATGGTTTATTCTTGATATCACACACTTTGTCAGGTGCAAACAACCAGAACCACAGAGTAGAGTTCAAGCTAACTACTTTATTATTTTCTGTCTAAAATACATTTTTCCAGTCTGGCAACCTACTCTTGAGAAGAATTAAATAAGACTCCAAGGAACTTTGGGGTGGTGGTGGTGGTGGTGAATCAGTCCTAGCCCTTTTGTGGTTGCGCAGTGACTCCAGGCTAACTTTGCACTTGATCCCTCCTCCCTGCCGGGCTAGTTGCCTCCCAACAGACTCGCTTTCTAAACACCAAGAATTAATTAAAATTGTACGGAAGTGTGAGATAAATAAATCACATTCTTTGGACAAATTACTGCAGAAAAAACACACATGGATTTTTGGATACTACCAGCAATGGAGGATATATATTATGGGCAGTCACTGGATAACATTCACGATCTTGCCTACTATGGACCTGTTTTCCTTAAAGCAGGTCTGTCACTTTTCAATTACTCATGGATGATTGGGAGGTAGGAGAATCAAGACGGAAAGCATGGGAGGTATAACATGCATCTTATACAAATATTTTTAAAACAGACCAGGGTCCTGAAGCATGGAGAATGAGTATAGGGGAGAAATTTTTGAGGTCAAACCCTTAGATCTATACCTGCCATTTCCCAGTGGAAGGCAGAGAATCTGGCAAGATTTTGGTTAACTAGTGATCGACCATAAAGAAATTTATTTGACTCGAGGGGTTCTGATTGTTTGAGCGTGACAGATTAAATCTTTGATCTGAATTTTGAGCATACTCACAGAGAATCTTGATAAACACAAATAATTTAACAGTTGTAGTAAAATGACCTAGACCCCCCCCCCAAAAAAAAACCCTATCAAAAATTAAATGTGGCTAACTTTCATATAGCAAAATCTACCTCCTAAACAAACACAAGGTCGGTCCATAGCAGCCACCTACCAACATCTTAGAAACTGAACACATTCATTGGGGAAAGATAAATTTCAATCAGGTCCATTATGATCATCATTATTATTTAAATACAAAGTGAGGTGTAAAATTGAAGTTATAACTATCTCTCTGGAATTACCTGCCTTCAAAGACCCATGCAACTCTTTATTTGCATTTAGGTATTTAGGAAGGCAGTTAAAACAAAATCTCATTATATGGGAAGTGGTTATGAGATTATAATTATGGTTATTAAGATATAATTTTATTTTGTGTTCTATGTGTTTTATGCCTTAAACCTCCACAAATTATGGGAGAATAGAGAAATATCAATCACTCACTCACTCAATTACTCTTCAAAAAGACAGCACTGTAAGAATCTAATACAGTGCAGAAGCTATAAAACTTTTCAAAGTAATAGATTAAAACATGGACCCATATAACTAAAAAGGTTTTAACATTACAATCTACCTAAGCTCAATTAGAAGTTAAGTCCCCTTAAGTTCAAGTACTGTGGACATAAAGTCTACACATCCCTGTTAAAATGCCAGGTTTTTAAGATGTAATAAAATCAGACCAAGATAATTCCCTTCAGTTTATTTTTCAGTTGAATTGCATAATTTATATGTTATATTAAAGGTGGGGCAAAAAAAAATCTGAAAAAGTTCATTTCACTTCGGAACTTTAGTATAACATATAAGCTGTACAATTCAATTCAAAAACAAACTGAAGTGATTAATCTTGGCCTGGGGTTTTTTTTTTTACATCTCAAAAACCTGGCATTTTAATGGGGGTGTGTAGAGTTTTTATAACCATCGTATTTCAGTAAAGTGAATACGATTGATGAGGTGAGTATGGTTGTTTAAATATATGTTTAATTGAATGTAAAGGCCTTCCTGCCAAAAGGGGTCTAATATGGCTAAAACCCAACCCTAGAGCCGGATGAAATTCTACAGTGAGGTCATTCCCTGGGTTTAATATTTCATTTAGGAAGACTATTTCTCTTTTACTTGCCATATAATTCCAATTGTCAATGGGAAAGTGAGTGAGAGGAGAGTATTAGAATTGATTAGAATTATTAAAGTGAATTAGAAGAGAGTAAATCAAAGGCAACCACAGAAGAGGCATAAAAGAATTCTGATTCCTGTCAGCAGCTTTCGATGCTTCTGCTGATGGGAAAATATTAATTATACAGGTAGCCCTCGACTTACAACAGTTCATTTAGTGACCGGTCAAAGTTACAATGACACTGAAAAAAGCAACTTGCTAAGCACACCAGCTATTAACTGAGTCATGTCCAATTTTAGAACCTTTTTGCCACAGTTGTTAAACGAATCATGCGGTCGTTAAACAAATCCAACTTCCCTCATTGATTTTGCTTGTCAGAACACAGCTGGGAAGGTAGGAAATGGCAATCAGATAAACCCAAGATACTGTGACTGTCATAAATGCAGACCGCTGGCCAAGCACCCAGATTTTGACCATGCAATTCTAGGGATGCTGTGAAGGTTATAAGTGCGAGGATTAATCATTGGTTACTTTTTTCAATGCTGTTGTAACTTTGAACGGTCGCTAAATGAATGGTCATAAGTCAAGGACTACTCCAGTGGAAAAATGCATGCCTTTAAGTACTGCTTGCCTCTAAGATACGATACCTCAAAAGATACGGAGTGGGAAGCAAATCTCAAACTCAAAGTTAAACTATGTATATAATAAAGACCCCCTCTAGAATATCTGGATCATTCTGCACACTTTTTATTGTGGCTTCCGCAAAAGAAAGGGGATTGTTTTTTAAATCAGATGTCACCAACCTTTGTCAGTTGGCAGACCGGAGGAAAAGGAGGAAGCATTTTACATGAATGTGTACACGCGTGCGTGTGCATGGGGCCGCAAGCACACACGTGCCACAAATGGGGTGGGGATAGCACCCAAGTGATACTCACTACCCCTGCCCCGTTCTTGCATGGCACAGTGCCTTGTTTCTACATCCCATAGCATGGCTGCGGCTGTTTTTGTGCCTTGCAGCTCAGTGATGGCCCATTTTTGTGCCCCGCAACCCGGCAGCACCCTGTTGTGCCCCAGGGTGTGGCCCATTTTCCACCCCGAGGTGTGGCGGTGTCCCATTTTTGTGCCCCAAGGCGCAGCATCATTTTTGCACACTGCAGCCATGGCGCTAGCACAAATGGGGGGTACGTGCACATGCGCACGTGCACTGGCCAGCCTGTCCCATTGCCCAGTGGGCAGCAGGCCACGGCCCACTACCAGATCACAGCCCACAGGTTGGGGATCCCTGTTTTAAATAGATGCACAAGTTTTCTGATCATATAATCGCTTTATACGCACTGGTTGGTCTATATTAGGCTTCTGGGACTATTCCATACCGGAGATTTATTCCAGTGTTTATTCACATGACACCATACAACACATTCCCAGTCTGTTCTTCCAATGCTATTTTTCTATTTCCATTTTTGCCTCCGCAAACTAAATTTATCCCAATTTTATGAATGCGATTCCCCAAGTTAAATGTGTTCATCAAAGTGGGAGTGTTTGGAAATGTGTAGAACCCGTTTTACAATTTTCTCCCACCCAAGGCAAGGCAAACAGGCTTTTTAGACAAGAAATCAATGGCTTCATTACCTTCAAAACTATTTTTCATTGTGGCTATGAATAATTACGCTAACTTTATCCTTAACACCTGCTGCAAAATTGTACCTGTGATTACCAGAATTTACACATACACAAACACACACACACACATGCCTAGAATAGTAGCAGAATTAGAGAGTAAAGTAAAATAATGAGTAATTAGGAAAAAATGAATGTACTGAATTTAAGTAAGAGCTGAGTTGCCTACAAAGTCATCTGCATTCTTCCAGTTCTGGCACGAAATCTCGTTTCTCCTTCATTTCTGTGTCACAGGTTGTATTGTAGGTGGTACATTTCTTAGGCTATCAATTCAAATGATAAAATATGACTATCTGACTCATTTGGAATACTATGCTGGCGTGCGTGTGTGTGTCGCACAGCATTAACAGCATGCGAGTATCTTATCAATTTGGTAAAGCATTGCTATTTTTAACATGTGCCCCACCAAACTGTAACCACAACTGGAAAATTATTGATACAGAAACAAAAAGTCCTGCAGTGTAAATTCGGCCTATATTAATCTGACCTGGGACCTATTTTTGACAAAATACTCCTTTAAATCACAGAGGAGGATGGCTGAACAAATTTTCATACAGTATTTAAGAAATACGAAAGTTGTGAAACATGTAAGGTATTAGTGCTTATAATACTTCATAAAGCCTTAGTAAGGCCACGCTTGGAATATTACATTCAGTTTTGGTCACCATACCGGTATTATAAAAAAGATGCACAGACTGTAGAAAGACTTCAGAGAAGAGCAACAAAGATGGTCGGGGGGGGTGGTGGAGGCTAAAACATACGAAGAACAGTTGCAAGAAATGAGTTTGTCTAGTCCAGTGAAAAGAACAACCAGAGGTAACATGATAGCAGTCTTCCAATATTTGAAGGGCTGCCACAAAAAAGAGGGGGGGTGTCAACCTATTCTCTAAAGCACCTGAAGGCAGGACAAGAAGCAATGGATGGAAACTGATCATGCAGAGAAGCAATCTAGAACTAAAGAGAAATTTCCTAACAGTGAGAACAGTGGAACGGCTTGCCTTCAGAAGTTGGGGTGTTCCATTAGAGACTTTTAAGAAGAGACTGGACAGCCACTTGTCTGAAATGAAATCCAGGGAGCCGGATTCTAAGGTCCCTTCCAATTCTATTATTCTGTAATTCTGTTAATTTAAAAACTATTAGTCATTTAAAGAAGAACACAATTATCCCTTTTAAATTCAAGCTTGCATTTTCATATGGACTCTGACATATATTCAAACTTGCTTCTTGAATTTGTTGAACTGGTAAACAGGTAGCCCTGTATGAATGTCTGAACGGGATTTGAGTGTCTTTATTTCAGTTTTCATTTAATTTTAATGTTAATTTCTCTCCTCTTCTCATTAGTGGTGCTCTGAACGAGTTGCACCTGAAACGTAAAACAATAGTCCAAAATATTGTATCTATTTATTTTATTAGATTTATTTATTAGATTTATGGGCCGTGCATCTGCTAACAATCCAGTATTCAGTCTTCAAGCCAGTTTTTAAAAAGAACAGCATAACATTCCTGCAATAATCAAAACTATGATTCAGTAGAAAACACTAGCACTCGATTCGGAATGTCCAAATCATCACAGCACAATGTGTCCCCACACAGCCACTACTCTTGTCTTGGCTGTATTTATGCCACTGAAACCGTAACTATTTCTGCCCCAGATTTCTCTTCATGGGAAGAAAAATTAAACTCTGGGAGATTGAGCAACCCTGGGGTCCTGGAAGTCCTTCCTGAGAGAGGCCTTTACTACTGCCTCTTCCCACTTTAATGATTTCTTAATGATCCATCATGGATTCTATTTAACTACACTCAATTTGGTAGGCTCAAGACACAAAAGAGCCAACAACGCAGTTCCTCAGACAACACACACACAAGCACACATACTCACATGTTATTCACTCTTCTCCACTACTGTTATTCCGACTATGCTCCTTGTGAGTTCTGCTATTCCTACTCTTTGAGAGCATTGCAACCCTTTCTAGTTGCTTTAAGCTATTCTAGGCTGCTTTATTTCCATACATAAACACATACCTCTTTCCTTCTTCTCCTTCCCAAACATTCTCAGCTGTTTCATAATATAACTTTATAGGGGAAAGGGGCAACTTGGGGACTTCAACTCCCAAAATTCCTGAGCCATCAGGGTTGGCTCAGGAATTCTGGGAGTTGAAGTCCATGGGTCATAAAGGGGCCATAGTGGCCCACCCCTGTTTTATAGTCAATTTTGCTATGCTGATGCTGGGGAGAGGGCTTTAAAAATGGTAATCTCTCCATTGGATTTTTACCATGTTCCCATTTTGGTTTCACTAATTGACAACAGGGCAGGTTCTACAGAGTCATAGGGCCACACCTTTACAAATTCCTGACCAATAAAATCTATCTAATATTCTGAATGTAGCCCTATCTCCGCCTATATGTACAGACCATGGATTTTCATGGGCTAGTTCCAATATAGCCTTGCAATTTTCCTGGGGAACTACTATTAAGTCTCTAACAGTGACTCCCCCCCCATTAACTTTTGCTGGGATCATAATTTTTCACCCCAGAGTTACTTGCAACTGCTGCAGACATTTCACCTTTTTTCATCTGGCTTTTACAATCTTTTGACAAATAGTTGTAACCATTACTGGCCTAACTTCCCAATGCCTTCCTTTCATTTGGGCAGGAGCTAAAGTCTTCTTTATACTTTTCTAGCTCTTTATGGTTGTTTTCTAGAGTAGTCTTTCTTATTCCTTCCCCCTTCTATATCTTTCTTCCAAACATCTTTTGAGATTTTGCTGCCATGTAATCCTCAGCAAATTTTATTGCTCTTTGACCTGTATCTGGGTGGCGTTTTTGCACCCAAAATCTCACTGTGATAGGGAGTACATATAGAAATGGATGCAAAATTACTTTCTCTACCACTTTTTCTTTGCTCCTTTCATCTGGCCTCAACCATTTCCTACCTAGGTTTTCCAACCTTGCCCACAATTCATGAATCCCTTCATGCTTGTTGTGTGTGTAGCTCCTATATCTCTGTCTATAAGCAATTACATTCTACCTATATAGGATTGCCTCTAACCATTTTTACGTGATAATGTCCCTAGCTGAAAGACTGCTATAAAATCTTAGAGCCTTTCCTGTTTTTTTTCAATTATTAGTTTATAATATAAAATACAAAAGCAAATAATAGGAAAAATAAGGGAGGGAAAAGGGAAAAGTGTAGAGAAGAAGGAAAAAAGAAAGAAAAAGCATTGACTTCTGACTCCCTTTGGTAGAATAAAATAGCCACATCAAACCTCAACTTTTTACTTTTACATAATTGTATAAACTAGCCATTTCTAGATGATAAATACTTAATGAATAAATGATATGGGGGGAATTTGTATGTGCTGGTTTAAAAGAGATCAGCGGAGTTGTTTTACATATAAAACCCCAATTTAAACCCAAGTTACTTTTATTAGATGAACATGGTAGATTTGTAGTAGTGGAAATTGAACAATGGAATAAAATCAATAGTAAGTTGGACTTTATGTGCCAAATGATGATAAAAGTATTTTTTTAAATATCTTATGGATCAATTACTGCCCTTTTCACATGAAAACTGGCTTATGCTGAGAGATTGGAATGGGGTGACTTCCTCAGTTTTGGACAGAACATGTATCAAAGGGATTAAAGCCTCCCAGGGTAAATTACCAAAAACTCTTTTTTTGGTGAGATGAGAGCCCTTCCTGTTAAACATGGAGCTAGTTCATTCTCAGGCCATTAGGCTTCTATATTTCCCCCCTCTGTTAACAGAGATTTTTATATCTTATAGGCCACCTTTCCCTCTCTACATGTTCTGAAAATCCTAGAGGAGAATGTATCCCTTTCTGGTGACTGAATCCCTTTAAGTTAGTCTATCAGGCCTTTAAACTCTTCCCTCCATTTCACTCTTTTCCCATACCAGCCTATCCTTCCTCTCCATCTCCCTTCAAAACCGCACTTCTTTCTCTTTAATTAATTGAAGCATTTCCTCTTGCCGTTGCTTCAAGATTTCTGTAATAGTATCTCAGGTCTAGCCTCTTTTTCTAGATTTTCCTTTCGGCATAGGGTGGATACACATCTAGTAGTCGCTTCCATGTCTAAGGGAGAATCTGTTACTTCTATCCTTTCCATCCCTTTCTTTGGTGTTGTATCTAGAGAGAGGGCTGGTTTCTGCAGCCAGGATGTTGGCTATTACATACGAAGTCTAAGCTGTACAAGCATGTAAGTGCCTTCCTTTTGTAGCTAAGGTTTGTTTTGTTTGATAGAGTATTTATTGAATTCCTCAAGTTTGAGTCAATGACACCAGTATGAATGCAGCCTGCATAGGTATCTCACCTTGTTTTGGATAGCCCACCTTTTTTATGAATAACCCACTTCTGCCACCACTTTGTCCCAGATTCTTTTTAACTACACCCAGTTTGGTGGGCTCAAGACACAAAAGAGCCAACAACAACACACGTTCGCTAGACAACACATAGAAGTATTCACATATTATTCACTTATCATTTCTTCTCTAAATCTTCCCCACTGCTACTGCTACTGCTACTCCAACTACTGGTCCTTGGAACTGTTACTCCTACTCCTTGTTAGTACTGCTAGAGAAAACCCATCCCTTTCTAATTGTTGTAGGTTGCTTGACTTCTCTCTCACACACATACACACTCAGCTGTCTCACAGCACAGCTTTTATAGTCAATTTTGTGCTGCTGCTGCTGCTGCTGGGAAGACGGCTTAAAGAGACAGGACAAAAACAGCACAGGTGGTGGCAATTTTCTGCTCTCTCACATGGTCTATTAATAAAAATCTCTCTCCATACTGTTTTCCTGGCAACAAGACAAAAGTTGTTTGCTCTTGCCTTTCTTCAAAATGTTTTTTTCAACTTCCAAGTCTTGTCCAGTCTTGGGATTTTTTCCTAATACTCCATCCAAAGGTTACTTATCAATTATTATGATTATTTCTATGCTGCCTGATCCTAAAGTTCTAGATGGTTCCAATTGATGCTATTGGTCATTACAACTGTTGTTTGATTTTTAAAAAACTGTTAAAACTATTTTAAACAGTTTCAAACTATGAAAACTGCCATCTGGGTTTTAGACCTAATTTGTTAGGTAGCCATTTTGTTGCTGCTGCTGCTGCTGCTGACAGAACGCAGGGATACCTCTTCTCAAACAGAATAAAACAAGCATGGTATTCAGTTAAGCTTCTGCAGACACTAATGATTATAAAATATACAAATTCTTTTGTATCTGTAAGAATGGGGCCTGCAGTTATATGTTCTGGCACCTTTAGCTGTTTTTACAAACTGGGCTCATTCATTCACTGCTTGAAGGAGGGGAAAGGAGCCCTGGCCCATGGCCCTTCAGCCAGTATCCCAGCATCCATCAGTTTGATTCATGTATAGGGAAAACTGAGCACAAAACTTCATCACATGAATGGGAATCTAAATTATGCCCTGCTTATTAGACTCTTAAGGCAAATTTTCTATACCAAACTTTTTAGGCCACTGTTTCTCAACCTTGGCAGCTTGAAGAAGCAGGGACTTCAACTCCCAGAATTCCCCAGCCAGCACAGCTATAGAGTTTCATTTAAGTGTATATCCCAAGTTAATTTAGTTCCTAAGGTAAAGACTAAGATGACTCTTCCTCCCCATTATTTGACAGAGGTGAACTGCACTGGCATCTAAGCCTTATTTCATTAATGGCAATGGGATCTTTTCATTCACTGCTTCCAAAGGAGACAATTAGATTACAAAAGCAAACTCCACACAGCTCAGCTCCTCAAGGAGGAATAGTTTGGGGATCCTAGGAGAACAGTTAGGAGCTGATCCTGCTGATCCCAGGATTGACTTTGAGGTTACCACTTAATTTTGTTTCATAGAAAAGTCAAGGTCTACTTCCAAGCATTCTCAATTGAGATCTAAGGAAAAGAAACCAAAAGGATCTGCAAGACAGATGCTTCAAGTGCTCCCTCTACTTTAGAGAGGCTTTAATTTAATTATTGCAATACTTTGTTCATTTCCCCTTCACTGGAAATGATTCTCTTGACTTGCAGCTGCAAAAAACTGGATGATCACTAGATAACATAGGAGGGACAGAAAAAATGCTATATGCTTCCTTCACTAGTCATCTGCATTTTACTGTATATGAAGGCATTAATTCCATCCCAAGAACCAAAGGATGGTAGGATCAGGCCTGTCTAATCCAAAGGCACATAGAGATGCATACATACACAAGGACATATACCATGTATGTGTGTTTATGAAGGTCCCAGGCCTTGCAAAGCTCTGTTGTGTAACACTTTTGCGATTGGGTCTATTTATCACAGAAACCAGTTGTGGGGGAATATGGCTTTTCACACTGGATATTTTTCACTTTGGGTTTGGAAGAAGGAAAAGAAACGAAGGGGGATCCTGTGTCTTTTCTTTGGGGAAGGCGGAGATACATTTTCATATCTGAAAAACGGGGGTTGCCATAAAGAAGATGGGGGTCAACCTATTCTCCAATGCACCTGAAGGCAGGACAAGAAGGAATGGATGGAAACTAATCAAGGAGAGAACCAACCTAGAACTAAGGAGAAATTTCCTGACGGTTAGAACAATTAATCAGTGGAACAACCTGCCTCCAGAAGTTGTGGATGCTCCAACACTGAAAGTTTTTAAGAAGAGACTGGACAACTATTTCTTTGAAATGATATAGGGTTTCCTGCCTGAGTAGTGGGTTGGACTAGAAGACCTCCAAGGACCCTTCCAACTATTCTATTCTATTCTATTCTATTCTATTCTAAACATGCATTCTCCCCCTTTCCCTCCCAAAGGCACCAAGCTGATCCCAACCGTAAAAACCCGAATGACTGATGTTTCATGTCATGTTATCTCATGCTGTAAAAAAAAAGCGATCGGTCTTGATTTTCCCAATAACAGATGTTTCCCTGGCATATATCTGCATTTATAAATACCCAACTACAAACTACCCTATTCAGAGAGCTACCCATATATCATATTGAATGCCTTTGTGGTTAAAACGGAAGAGAAAGAACAAGGTATTACAAACTGAGAACCCGCTTTGTATATGTGTTCTCTAATCTTCAGCTGGGGCAGAGTTTATCCCATGTAATGAAAGAGTGGAATACAGAGAAAGTGAAGCACAAACGTGGCCCTTTGCCTTTTAAAAATCTGGGAAACTGAAAAATATTCCACAAATGATTATGCCAAGTAGTTATTTAATCTTACTCCAGATACAACCAGATCTTCACCATATTTACATACAATGTATTTGCTTGAAAATGGAATCCTCAGCTTGGAGACATCTTAGTTGCGCCTAGCAGGCATCCAGCAAACCAACCCACCCATACTTTTTCATTATTTACTAGAAAACACTGTATACTGTTATGAAATCACACTAAGACACAACCAATGGTTTGATTTTGGCTTCCCGTCTTATGTGAATGTCAATCCCAAAACAACTTTGGGATAATTGAGATATTTGGGATATTAATTTGTTGTTGGTTTATGAGTACACGACGTACAAATATACACACGTGGCTTGCTCTTTTTCATCCAATCTATTTTAACCCCGAGCAATCCAGAGTATCATAAGACCAAGAGCAACAACAAAAGAAAAATTAAAAGAAGGTAGAACAAATCAGAACCTGGCCAAGTAAACCATTATTCCTTTGCTCAGTCATAAAGCTTAATCCAAGTTTGTGTTTCTTCAAAAAACCTATGGTCAGAAAGGGGGCTTAATGTGATATGTGGATACTGCTACAGAATTTGATGAAGAATAGAAAGACAGCATAAAAACAGACTTCCAAATCCACCATCACTGGAGACATATAAAAATGTTTTGGAAGGGCCTTCACAGATCCTGAATGTGAATAATGAAATAACAACAACAACAATAATAATAATAATAATGAAAATATGATCAAGGAGAGATCCAATATGGACAGCATATAAGAGCCCTGGTGGTGCAGTGGTTAGAATGCAGTATTGCAGGCTAACTCTGCTCACTGCCAGGTGTTCAATCCTGACCGGCTCAAGGTTGACTCAGCCTTCCATCCTTCCATAGTCGGTAAAACTCTAAGTGCTATTACTATATAAGGAGACCAAAGAATATTTTTTAGCTAGTAGAATTCTGCAAGGGCATATGTGAAAAGATTCCCAAAGTGAAAATGGAAGGACTTTTAGCCAAATACAGGAAATGTGTGGACCCTGTTCCTTCTGCCAAAATAGCTGTTTTAAAATATCCACTAAAATATTGCCCAGATTTTTGGACCTGCCATATTCACTGTTTTCTTATTCTGAATCTGTAAATCACTGCACATAAACAGAGGCATGGATTCCAATCTGCAGAAATGTGTCGTATTAAACTTTGCACCATGCAAACGTTTCCTCAGCTTCTATTTGCTTATTGATTCATTGAAACATACAGTACCATGGTTTTGCATGCAGCTGTAACTCTTCTGTGTCTCCAGTAAAGTCCTCAGAGTAAAGGACATCATATAATATAAAAGGTTTTAATTAGAATCTAAAGAAAGCAGTTTTTCTACGCAATACAGAATTAAAATTGTAAACTATATCAGAATTGTTTGCTTTCAGAGTTCTTTGTAGCCAACTGACACTGGCTTCCAGACATGTGTTCATGATTTAAAGGGGAAAAAAATAATTTAAGTTAAACCCTTGAAGAGATTGCAATCGTATTATTATCATTTAGGGTTGCAGTGCACTTAAGAGCTTCCAGTGACTTTGCAATTAAGCAGCAGCATCAGGCTCTTTGCACCCAGCAGAGTAAAACAAGAAAGAAAATGGCCATCTCAATTTTTGGTCTGCAGACTAAGCATCACCAGCTAAGAAGGAACTGGGGTACTTCATATAGCCAACTATTTAAATAACTCCTTGCTGCCCCCTGGAGAATTCCAAATAAAAATGTGCAATGTTGGAAATGGATTTTCTGCAAGTTTCTGCATATGCTTATTTCCAAACAGATTCTATGGTGTTCACGAAGCTTACTCTCAGGAAAAGGTAAAGATACTAACATAACGTGACACAACATGACATGACACAATTAATAGAACAATGGTCAAGGCAGTGTACAGAATTTAAAGAAATCATAAGATCATGCACTAATTGCAGCAGAAATATATTCTGTTTGTCCATGGAAAGCCATGTGCTTTCTTATGTATTTGCAACAGTGGTATTTAGATTTGAATTTCAGCCTTTTTAAAGTCAAATTTTGAATCCTTTCTTCACACATACATTTCTGTCATAAATCTAATTAGCTGCTACAGATCTGGGAATTGCTTCTACAAAAATGTGGAAAGCGTATTCCTTTTTTTTTTTTTTAACAATTTTTATTAGTTTTCCATTTTACACCAACAAAGCTTAAGAACCAACGTGGAGATAGGGTTATCAATTAAAAACAATAACATTATAAATATACAGCTCACACAATATTCCTTGAAATTCCCCTCTCTCTCTATTTAGGATATTATAAGCAAATTAATACAGTTCTAAAAAGAAATTCATACATATAAATTCCATTAATGAATAAAAAATTTTCAACAACAATCTATCCCATAAAATCCTATTTTACATTTTATTAGTTTTTCAAATGTTTAAACTTAAACTAACACTCCCTCTCTATTTAAAATATTATATTCAAATTAATACATTTCAAACAAATTCATACATTAATATATCATTCCATATAGATTCCATTTATCAATAAAAATTTCCAACAGTTCATTATCTATCCCATAAGATCCTGTTTTAAGCTTTATTAATTTTTCAAACCTTTAAACTTAAACTAACACATTTATATACTATTCAGGTACCCCAAGTTTCTCTTATTTAAACATATTATTTCCATAACTAAATTCTTACATCTCTCAACTATATTCTATTCTTATTCAATAATTCTCCAATTATTAATTTCATCTCTTCCATTATTTCAATCTTTTTCTCATTATACCACCCCTATTATTAAAAACACATAAAAAAATACTAAGAAAGAAAAAGAAAAAATAACACGAAGGAAAAGGAATATAGATAAACCAAGGAGACGAAACAAAGGAAGAAAGAGGAAAGGAAAAGAAAAAAGTAAGAGAGGGGAAAAAAAAGATCTATCATTCCAAGAAACATATTCTTACTATATTTCAATATTAAATTCTAAATCTTTTTGTAATAACCTCCCTTTTGACAAAATCCACATCCAAGTCAGTCCAAGTCGCTATAAATCCTTTACCACCCATTACTGTAATCTTAAATTCAATATTTATATCTTATTCTGGGTTTCTTTCTATTCCAAATGGGTTTCCATAATAGAGTCTCTAATTCCTCAAATAGATCTCCCATTATCTCTTGCCATAACATGTACACCAAAAGTGAGTCTCCCATTATCCATTTTATTAAGCTGATATAGGAATTGTAGCTGTTCTCAATAACTCGTAGCTGAACATCGTTTCCCATCTTTTAAAAAGTTGCATAGAATTTAATTGGCATCATTTTCTTAGTAGGTTGTAGATAAGATGATGTATAGTCCTCTTTGATCAAGTATTGCTCTTCTTCTGTTAGCTTTTTCTCTGTCAAAAAGTCAGATGGTGTCAGCTTGTCCTTCTGGGGTAAAATCCTCCATCTCTTTATTGTAAATCATTTGCTCCTTAACATCAAGAGTCTTTTCCAATATAGGTTGATAATCCAAATGGAAATTTGATTCATCCATCTCAGTGGGCTGAAGACAAGGCTGAAAAGAAATCTCTTGGACATAAGCCCTCTCTGCTGTCTCCTGGCTCCCAAAGTGCTCACTCACACCCCGTGCCCTACTCTGTCGTTGAAGTGAAATCTCCCCCGTGTAAGCAACTATCATCCCAGTGTTCTCCAGGACTTTATCCAATATACACTTATAAGTGAAATCCAAACAAGTTTCCTCCATTTCTATCATATTTAAAGCCATCGTCCTTTTGGGGGAGACTATACTCAGAAGAAATCAGCCAATATCCGCCCCACCCAGCTATACGGCTTCTTCACCCCTTTCCCCTACAAGCCAAAGTCAGACTCCAAAAGAAAAAAAAATAACAATTGTGATGAGTAGTTTCACCAAAAGATCGAAACCTCTTGGGGCTCCCAAATATCCAAAAATAAAATCAACCAATAAAAAAATAAATAAAAAATAAATTTAATTTCTTTTTATAAGCTTCTCTTCCCCCACCAAAAACGCCACTTTAACAAAGTAGGGAAATAATTAAAAAAAAAAAAAGCTTTTCACAGGAAAAAAAAGGAAGGTAGAGGTAAAAGAAAATCTCACCGAATCTTCCACGGTGGGTCTGTTTGCTTAGATGATTTTATGGCTTACGGTTGGCGCAGCTAAATGATTGGCCATTTTACTGACTGATCTTTACTCCGTCAGCCCAAAGGAGATACTCGGACTACAGAAGATGCCGCCGCCCCTCTGCAGTCATCCGAGAAGCCTCCTCAACGGTAGTCGCTTCTCCAGAGTGACTTTTCGACCCACTCAGGGGTCTACCGGCAGAGGAAACTCAGCCACTCGACCGCACCGCCACAACCCGGAACCGGAAGCCCAGACAGCGTATTCCTATTTATTATTATTTATTTGTATTTGTAACCCGCTTTTATTATTTTTTTTTACAAATCACTCACATGGCAAACATATCCAACACACTTTCTTCTTTTTGTTTTTCCCCACAATAACAACCCTGTGCGGTGGGTTGGGCTGAGAAAGAATGACTGGCCCAAAGTTACACAACTGACTTTCATGGCTAAGGTGGGACTTGAACTCACAATCTCCTGCTTTCTAGCCTGGTGCCTTAACCACTAGACTAAACTGGCCCCAAGGTGCTAAGAGTTTCTCTATGTTGCTAAGAGGTTTCCCTCTTTATTTCACTGGTCAAATTCCTTTCCAATATTATTTTATTTGGCCCCGTTGTTGCTCTCTTAAGAATGAAATAGTGTCCGCTTGCTTTTGTAGTTGTTTTAGAACCTGAGTATTTGTTTTCTAAACAGAGATGCTGTAATGTCAACCAGATCTATATACAGCTGAACTCTCATGTCACAATCTTTAGCAGTGCATCATAAGGCAATAATTTTTGAACCAGGGTACAAATGGGCTACCTCAGAGATCCCCAACATTTTGGGCACCAGGGACCAGTTCCGTGGAGAGAGGTTTTTCTGCAGACCGGAGGGTGTGTGGTTTTGTGTGCTGCCTGCATCTCGTGGATGGGGCTTTGATTGTTTGTGCGGACCGGTTGTTGGCATGCCGCGGCCCAGTACTGGTCCACAGACTGGGGGTTGGGGACCCCTGAGCTAACTTACAGGATACATCCAAAATCTGGGAAGCCATGACTCCCATGGGATTTGAAATTTGACAAATTTGTGGTCGCTTCAGTGCTGCTATGTTGCTTGTGGTCACTTCAGTGATGCTATGCTGCCGCGACACTACCCAGAGTTTCAGTAGACTGGCCCTCCTAACGCTGCTGGAGACCAATTCCACCATAGTCCCTCAGAGACCATCCCACCATTGGCTGTTGGAGGGAGGTCACTTGCAGTCAAGTTGGCAGGAAGTAGGAAGTCACTTCCACTCCCGCTGCTTTTTTGGCCTGGGTCATTCTGTTTCTTGGTTCAGATAAGGAAATATCTCTAAAACAATGACTCAACAGGGCAAAGAGTGTTTAGTTGAAAGATAAAACCAGTAGGTTATGCCAAAGTCTGCCTGCTCACTACAGAAGTGTTGATGGAATTCAGCTTAACTAATTTATTCATTAGATAGATGTGTACACTTGTTCCAAGTCCAGTTTTAATCATAATGTTAATAGTTGTATGTCTAGTTTAATGAAAAGGACTAGGGGTGATATGATAGCAGCTAAGGGGCTGCCACAAAGAAGAGGGGTCAACCTATTCTCCAAAGTGCTTGAAGGCAGACAAGAAGCAATGGATGAAAACTAATCAAGGAGAGAAGCAACCTACAACTAAGGATATATTTCCTGACAGTTGGAACAATTAATTAGTGAAATGACTTGTCTCCAGAAGTTGTGGGTGCTCCAACACTAGAGGTTTTTAAGAAGAGATTGGACAATCATTTGTCTGAAATGGTGTAGGGTCTCCTGCTTGAGCAAGGGGTTGGACTAGACCTCCAAGGTACCTTCCAACTCTGTTATTTTTTTATTATGTCTCCACAGACTGTGGCATAAGCAAAATAAGTGAAGCAAAAAAGTGATTAAATGTAAATGAAATTATAGGAACCTTAAATGTTGATACAATCTTAAAACACTAAACTGATTGTGTAAGATGAACTCTGAAACTATAACCTAGCCATAGATCAGAGGTGTCAAACTGGCAGCCTGTGGGCCAGACGCGTCATGCGGAAGCTACACCCACCCCATTGCCGGCAATGGCAAAACTCTCCCGATAAGTTGCACGACGTCACGTGACATTGCGAGTTTGACATGTCTGCCATAGATTTAGGAAGTCTCTCAGGTATTTTTTTTCCTAATACTAAAAAACAGGGGTCTTCAAACTTGGCCCTTTTATGACTTGTGGACTTCAGCTCCCAGCATTCCTCAGCCAGCATGCCTAGCTGAGGAATTCTGGGAGTTGAAGTCCACAAGTCATAAAAGGACCAAGTTTGAAGACGCCTGCTAAAAGATAACAAAATTAAAAAATGCTTTCACTTGTTAACTAACACAAAGATACATAGAGACAGCTGTATTTAGTTGCTCTTGATATCAGAGCAATGAAGAATTAACAAGGTGGTTAGAAAGGCTGTTCTGCAGCTACCAATTGCAATGTACCTCACTTCTGAAAGAACATTCAGAACATCATGGAGGACGTCACCCAAGGAGAACGTCTATCCTGGAGGATAATAAAGAATAAAGGAGAATATTTGTAGCTCAGGGTTGAAATGAGGGGTCCGTGGTGTGCTCTCAGCTTGCTCGTTTTCTGGCAGATGTTTCATTACCCTAACTAGGTAACATCAACAGTGCTGATGATGTTACCTAGTTAGGGTAATGAAATGTCTGCACAATAACAAGCAAGCTCAGGGAGCACCAAGGACCCTTCGTAATAAAGAATAGGACCATCTCTGCTGTGCTACAACATTTGGGAAGGAGCTTTTAGTTGTGGGCATTTAGAACAATTACTAATTTTCAAATCTTTAGCCAGAGAAACCCAAAGTCGTGTCTCTTTTCTGTTGTGAGCAGATTTAATTGCCCCTACTCAACCGATCAGAATTGGCTATTCTTTATTATCCTCTATGGTAGAAGTTCTCCTTGGGTGACGTCCTCCATCATGTTCTGAATGTTCTTTCAGGAGTGAGGTACATTGCAATTGGTAGCTGCAGAACAGTCTTTCTATCTGCATTTGCTTGTTGATTCTTTATCGCCAAATTTACTTTGATATCAAGAGCAACTGAAGACAGCTATCTATCTCTATGTTTCCTTGTGTTAGTCAACAAGTAGAGCTTTTTTCAATGTTCTTATCTGTTAGCATTACAAAAAAAACCCTCTAAGTACTTTCTCCTAGAACTTTCACTCAGGAGAAACGTCCCACAGATGTTAGGCATAGGAGACAAGACAAAACTCTGCAGAACCATGACTATCATAGGACAGAATGGCAGCCTTTTACTTAACAGATAGAAACCACTATAACATGATATCCTGGCTGATTTGCTACCCAGCCACTCGATCCTGATCTACAACACAAGATCCCTGGCCTTTGCTAAATTGGAATGTTCTCCACTCCTCTTGGAATCAAAACTGAGTCTGCATGAAATGTGCTGATCCACCCTTGTTCTCTATTCTGCCTCTTTCTTAAGGCATTGCAGTTGCCTTAACTGCTCTCCAAGTTATCTAAGAGAAGCTATACAGGTAGTCCTCGACCTACGACGACAACTGAGCCCCAAATTTCTGTTGCTAAGTAAGACATTTGTTAAGTTACGACCTTTCTTGCCACAGGTGTTAAGTGAATCACTGCAGTTGATAAAGTAGTAACCCGGTTGTTAAGTGAATCTGGTTTCCCCGTTGACTTTGCTTGTCAGAAGGTGGCAAAAGGGGATCACATGCAACTGTCGTAAATATGAACCAGTTGCCAACCATCTGAATTTTGACTGAGGGGATGCTGAAATGATTGCAAGTATGAAAAACCCTCATAACTCACTTTTTTCAGTGCCACCATAACTTTGAACGGCCACTAAATGAATTGTTGTAAGTCGAGGATCACCCGCACACAAAATAATTTAGGCCTGCACCACAGATCATATGACCTGCAAGGTCGTAACTGTGAAACCTGATTATAAGTCACTTTTTTCAGTGTTGTTGTAGCTTTGATTGTCACTAAATGAACTTGTATGTTGAGGAGAACCGGTATATTCTTGAGCTCCCCTTGATTGTCACTAAATGAAGTGTTGTATGTTGAGGACAACCTGTATATTCTTGGGCTCCCCTTGAACAATGCCAGAACAAGAGGGTTAAATACTGTAATACTGATAAATCAAAGGTTGATTTAATGCTGTCTTACTCATGAGCTGGGGATGAGATGAAGGACATCATGGGGACATGGTGGCTGGTAGGGAATATTTGTGCAGAGGGGGAAAGTCCATGGACAATAGAATGAAAAGTTGTTGACATGGTTGCATGTCTTATTACCCCAGCAAAGATGATCCATCAGGGTTGACCAAAACACTCAAGTCAGTCTGATTCAACAAAGATTTCATCAGGAATGATCTCACTGGAATCTCTTCCAAAACAGCTGCCGCTACTTATTAAATAAATTAAATTAATTTAATTTAATTAATTAGTTTAATTTATCCTATTTATTTGACCGCCCAGCTCAAATAAGTGACTCTGGCTGGAGAACAATCATAGCATAAATTAAAAAACAAAATTTCCACCATAATGCAAAAATCAAAATACAAGAGCCAATGAGAATTTATTTCCACATACAAACTGCATCTATTCAGAACAAAAGCTTGTTTATACTACATTATTGGATATGTCCCATTTATTTCTTCCTTGAAGGTTTTTTTTTTTTTTAAAGATAGCTGATATATTTCACTGAATGATCAGGGTCAAATCTTAAATTTGGAGATTTACCAAAGAGCAACTCTATAATGTATTATATCATATTACTGTGATATTTTGGTCCCAAAATTACTATGAAGTTCTGAGAGATCACGAGCAGGTGAAATACATGATTATTCCTACTGTTTCTACTTCTTAGGACAGGGGTCTTCAAACTTGGCCCTTTTATGACTTGTGGACTTCAACTCCCAGAATTCCTCAGCCAGTGTGCCTGGCTGAGGATTCTGGGAGTTGAAGTCCACAAGTCATAAAAGGGCCAAGTTTGAAGACCCCTGTCCTAGGAGATAGAACATCTGTCAGTATTTTCCTGTACTAAATCTTTATGCAGATTATCTTAAATATGCCATTGTTATGTTAATAGGTCATAATTTGAAATGAGAATCCCCTAAGTTAGCCCTGTAAGGACAATACTGAGATATAAGTAAGGTAATTTCAGTCAGCCTTGAGCAATCCTAGTTAGATTCCACATACCTTCAATAAAGGATGTTCAGAACTGTCATCAAGCTCTTTTTGAGCCTCTGCATCTGATTTAGAAATTGAGGACTGCATATTTGGCAAGTCCCTGCATGTCAATGACATCTTGATTTAACTAGCAATATGCCACTTCTGGTGACTGAAAAGACCAAAATGTCACTGGAAGAATAATGCATGCAGGGACAACTTAAGCTCTGAAAACAAGTGAAAACAAGTGGTTCTAGAACTCACGAATCCTGTTTGTGCCGCAGCTGAGCCAAATTGTGCTTTCAAGGTAATATGATTTGGAATGTGTCTTCAGATATGTTTAGAAAGTGGCAAACTTCATATTTTTCTGACAAGGTTAAAGCAGATTGGAGCTTCGAAGTCCACAATGCTTTGCTATTTTCCCCATGGAAAACCCCCTCTATCCAGTTACCAAAGTGTACACAGTATCTTGCAAGGATTCCATGCAAACCACCTGAAACTGACGTCACCGTGGTTACCTAACTTGCAGGTTAATTTACTTACAGCCGTGTTCCTAAAAGTTTTGAAACCAAAGCTGGAAATCAGCATCTCATCAGGAAAAAAAAATAGCTGAATTAAAAATCCATTGAAATTAGCACAGTTAAGAACTTAGGCAGGCCCACTCAGAAATTCCACTGAACCAAATATTTGCTTAAGTAAAGGAATATTTGTAGAGTAGAGAGTCACTTCAAATATTGGTGAACTAATTTCTCGCCAATAAGTACAGGTAGTCCTCAACTTACAACAGTTCATTTAGTGACCGTTCGAAGTTACAACAGCACTGAAAAAAGTAACTTATGACCATTTTTCACACTTAATACCGTTGCAGTATCCCCATGGTCATATGATTTACATGAAATGGGGCAAAACTCACCTGACAAACTTTTTACTTAGCAGCATAAATTCTTGGCTCAATTGTGGCCGTAAGCCAAGCACTAACGGTATGCTGACTGGGCCTGTTGGAAGTGTAATCACACAATATTTGGCTGGCTACAGATTTTTCATCCTGATGTAGAGAATTAGAGATGCTAGTCTACAACTTCTTTTCTTCTTTTCCTGCGTCCTCATCATTTCTTTTCTGCAAAAACAGTCATCGGTTAATCCATATTCAAAGCTTTTTAAGCCAGAATATTCATATTCCAAGGCAGCAAAGAATGACACTCTTATCGTTTGGTGAATAGCATGTCTGAACTAAGCCCTAAAGCAAGCAGGCCAACCAGATATCAGATTGATAAGGCTGGCTGAACTACTTTTGAATAAAAGGATGACTTCACTGGAGTGCTGTTGGCTGGGTTAATATATTTTGCTAAGAGCCAGATGTCACACAATAGGGAAGGGAAGGGAAGGGAAGGGAAGGGAAGGGAAGGAAAGGAAAGGAAAGGAAAGGAAAGGAAAGGAAAGGAAAGGAAAGGAAAGGAAAGGAAAGGAAAGGAAAGGAAAGGTGTTAAAATCTAGTTTAATTTGAGTCTCTTCCAAGGTGACCCCACAAACATATTAAAAATAAACATAGCATCCATAGAATTCATAGAACTATAGATTGCTGTTGTCATCTCACATTGTTCAATTGATTTACAATCTTACTGACAGGACTGTGGGGTGAGTTGGAGTGAGAGAGAAAAAATGGAAAAGCAGTTCCCTATTCTGATGTGGCAACACACAAATATTTTCATGCATCATGGCATCTTGGTAAAAGAAAGCTATCTGAAACAGGATTTTCCTGTTGGCAAGGAGACACTATATTTGCTTAAAACAACAGTTGTATGTTTCTGCAATATTCAACAGGTACAAACAAGGAAACATACTGCTAGATGAAAAAGACAAGGGGGGGATTGATATCTGCAGGGATTACAGCCTGACATTTATAGAGATGGTTAAAAACATTTCAATGAGTGACATAAGGTACTCAGGTATTTTAAATGCCTTGCTCATTCCTATATGTTTCCTAAAAATACGAACAGCCTTTAATTCTCCCTGGATTTGGTTTAGTGGCATAATAAATGAATACTTTTCGGCTGTTAGAAGCACTAACATTCATCTCTCCATCAGCTACTTTAAAAAAAACAAAAAACCTTAGAAATGTCCTTCCAGTTTTTTTCATAGTCATTGTTCAGACTTGAGTCTCAGTTTACACTAAAGACACTTCATTCCATTTTTTGACAGATTTGTAGAATTGCCAGTTCTTGCATTTGTAACAAGCTCAACAAAATGACTTATGGGATTTATTTATTTCTTTATAACTCAGCACAAGGTCAAGAATGGAATACGAGCGTGTAAGGCTTGACACAGAACAGGCTTATCCCATGAAACTATAAAAACTGAAAGTCACCCATCCCTCTGAGGGAAGCTTCCCACCACTATCAAGTACTGACAGCGAAAGAAGCAGCAGGGCTTAATTTTCTGTAAAGTTTTAAACCAGGACGTCATTTTTAAGGTGTTTGACGGGTCTTGCTTAAAACATAGGTGCATGTTTTACCATAAGGGGTACCATGATCACAATTAAGAAAAGAAGATGGAGGGAGCAGTTGGAGGAATTACAAAATTGGTTGTTGTTCCTGCAAAGTTTGGTGGGTTTTTTTTCTTCTTCTATTGTTACGTCTTACTATCTCTTTCATTACCTCGCCTACCAATTTGTGAGTTACTGTAATCCGTGGTTTTAAAAATGTGATGTCCAATAATTTGAAGCCATGTTTTGCTGGATACTAATTCACAGAAGTGAGCTGGGTTGGTGTAATGGTTAAGGAAATCAGTTAGAAACCGGGAGATCATGACTTCGAGTACTGCCTTAGGCACAAAGCCAGCTGGGTGACCTTGGGCCGGTCAGTATCTCTCAGCCAGTGGTAAACCACTTCGGAAAATCCTTGCCAAGAAAATTGTAGAGACTAGTCCAGCAGTTAAAAACTGACTCAAAGGCACACACGCACACCATTCACAGAAACCACAGTTCAACATGTAATCTGAACCCAGATCAGGTGCCTCTGTGTGTATGTGTGTTTGTGTGTATGTGTGTTTGTGTGTGTGTGTGTGTGTAGGCTGGAAAGTTTGTAAAGTGGAGCAGCGGCAGCATCTCTATCATTCCTCATCCTCTCCTTTTCCACGTCCATGAGATACTTTAGGTGTGAAATGGGGATACAAGGCAGCCACAGAAGCTCAGCCGGTCCATGATTTTCCATTCATAAATATTCCACTGCAGGTTCATTGGGGAAAAAAATCAAATTGATAAGTGGGAAGCGGAAGGAATGGAAACAAATGTTGTCATGTAATTGCAAAGGTGATTGGGATACTGGTCAGAATGAAAGCTAGCCAAAACTAGTCATGCTGTAGTATATACTCTTTTTTTATCAATAAATAGTTAGCTATCAGATTGCCTCTTATTTACTGATGAGATGAAAGCTGGCATTACCATTATCTGAGAGTCTCTTTCCTCCGAGGATATATTTATATGAGATAGTAACTGATCAAGTAGAGAAAGGCACATAACGTTTGGAAGCTTCCCACTGGAACCCTTCATTGAAATGGACAAGGGGACATGAACCCTCTTCATATCCTAGAATGAAACCTCCAGAACAATTTAATATCTAACCTTACTCCTCTAATCTCTCACTCACCTACCTAGAAGCTGGAGAGGTTGAGATATAAGTCCATCTTCATACCAATTTCTTCTCTTACGCAAATACAAGAAGTCACTTTTTCTGGGTGTTTCATCTGGAAATTGTCTTTTGAAAATCCACCTAGCACCAAATTGCCTATAAATCACCTTAGAGTCTCTGAGTCTCATGTTCTGGATTCTTCTGGAAGTTATTGTACTTAAGACAAATTCCCGTTTTAGCATCTTTGAAACCTTGAATCCCAGCTACTATCTGAAGAAATTTTGTTGTGATGAATTTAGCCTGATTACTCATGACCTACTATATAAATGATGCTCCCTTTTCATTTCTATCAGAATTGAAGAAAGAATATATCCGGGAAGGACACTGGAAGGTAAGACTTAAGAAAAAATGTCAAAAAAATAATAATCTGAAAATATTTAAAATTACGGTTCAGCTCTATACAAACTTCTTAAATATTTTGAAATGTGTCCCTTCTTTCCCTCTGGTAGCAAAAAAAAATTAGAGAGAAATGGTGTTCGGAAGAAGAACTTCAATTTTAACTTTCAGAAAAGCAAAATTTGGCAAATGATGGTAGCAAACATATAGAAACATATACAGCATATGTTTAAAAATTGTAGTAATCTTTCACCTCTTGGAAACATCCAGCTGATCATTTAGTTGTATTTATTCACGTATTTCATTAAATGTGGAGCCTTACATGCGCTTTCAGATCTTCCTACTTCTTGGCTTAAGAGAGAAAAATGTAACTTGGAACATTCCACAGATACATTTCTTAATCGCTTGGAGAAAATAAGCACAGAACAAGGTGTAGGTCATCTGGTTTATTCATATGAAAAAAAAGACATGTATTTCAAGGTTTGGTTTTTTTTTAAAAAAATGTGCATGTGTATATATAAACATAGTTTATTTCTAGAGAGTAACATGTTTGGGCGTGGTGGTTTCGTGAGTTTTCTCAACCTGTTTATCCATCTCTAATTAAACACATCTTAGAAGACAGATTGCATAGGAGATAATTAAAATGTCTCTAACAATTATGTGATTTTTTTAAGTCTTTGTATTGAAATATGATTGGGTTCATCAGTTCCATCTAGGTTAATATGTGGTTCTTTTCAGCTGCTTCTGGCCATGGTAGCATGCCACCCATTTCTGAATGTTGAGTTCACTCTACAAGATGGCTTAATCACTCTGTTCTTTAGTGGAATATTTGCTTTACTACCGGGAAAGAAATGCCATTCAATTGTGGTAGCTCTCTGTTGTAAGCCTTTCAGCAGACATTGCAACAACAATGAAAAAAATGTTCTTGGCATGTGGTAATAGCAAATAGAGAGATAGCAGATAAGAGGTGTTGAGCATAAAAGTAGCAATAATGTGACCAGACATCTATAGAAAACTCAAGCATGACTAGATTGAACACACATTAGCAACTGAAGCCCTTGGACCGAACCTGTCCTCTGAGGATACTATCTAATGGCCTAGCTGCCAGCTTAAGGAGGGTATTACCCTATGATGGCAGCTGTTAGCAACATGAGTGGAAGCCTATACTGATGAACTCAGATTGTTGTCATATTTGTTTCGCTAGAGGACAACTTTTAACGTCTGTATCTGGGCTATCATTGCATTCACTTGTCAGCCCAAGCTCTTACCTCTCTTGACCTTTCTGTATGTAACAGCTGAAAGGAGTGGGAAGGATGCATACCCACATACGCTTGCCAAATTTCCCTGAGAATTTTTTTTAAAAAAAACTCCTCCAAACATAATTATATGGTTTAGAAGAGGAAAATAAATAAATAAATCACAGTTTCTGCTGCTTTTAGAGCACATGTGAGGCCTCCAAAAGTTTAAAAGCTGTGCTACAGTGCCCTCAAAAGGAATAGGTTTATCGCTACATCTGTCAGCTCAATACAACGTACTCCAAAGAGTTTATTTTCAAAAAGGCTTTAAAAAAAAGGAGGAGCGAATGATAAAACTGAGAAAGCCCACTTCTATAATGTTCTTTGTGTGTGTGTGTGTGTGTGTGTGTACACACACACAAAACTAATGTCTTTTATATTTTGTATAAAAAGAACTCCATGGAAGAAATTCCAGAACTGGGAAAATTGGACTCAAGCTGGAACATATTTATTATTCCCAGAAGATGACATTGGTAGCAACTTGATGTCCTCCAGATGGAGCTACACAGTAGGTTCCATGCTAGCTAATGATGGATGTTACCTAGGTAATAAAAAGGGCAAATTCGGAAATAAACCTCTGTTTATTTTTGTTTTATTATACACGTTAGAAAACTACAACATTACATTACTTTTCGACATAATCGCCATTCAAATTGAGACACTTGTCATAACGTCTTACAAAGTTTGAAATTCCTTAGTAGTAGTCACTTGGCGCCAAATCTGGGCTATGGGGGGGTGATCAAAAACACCCCAATGGAACTGCTTCAAAAGTTCTTGGGTGCGGCTAGCGGTGTGCGGGTGAGCATTATCGTGAACCCACATCACACCAGAAGTGGTGCCATGGAAAATCCTGCCAAATGTGAAGATGCCAAAGGAGTACTGCTGGTGAAGTTCATGGAGCGTGGTTCTACTGTGAAACGTTACGAAAACTCAGACGACCCATCCATAACATGTGTTGGGGCATGCTGACTTCCAGTGTGGTGTTGGTTCATGATAATGCTCGCCCGCACACTGCTAGACACTCCCAAGAACTTTTGAAGCAGTTCCGTTGGGGTGTTTTTGATCACCCCCTCCCCCAATAGCCCAGATTTGATGCTGAGCGACTACTACTAAGGAATTTCAAACCTTTTAAGACGTTATGACAAGTGCCTCAATTTGAATGGCGATTGTTATAGTTTTCTAATGTGTATAATAAAATTCTGTATCTGCAAGTGTCTATCATTGATAACCAAATGGAGGTTTATTTCTGAATTGCCCTCATATATTGGGACAAGATAATATTGGGAAATGAAGCTATGTGGTGAGACACGGATCAGCTAGTTGGACTAGATGAACCCAATATTATCTTTCATGGAGAAATTATTTCACCTTCTTTTTTCAAGTGGCGACTTCTACATTGTCAAAATAGAGAATAAGTGGCTGTATAGATAACATCATTTTTGCTCATGCTAAGTTATACATACAGCTTCCAATTTAGAAAGCTTTGCCACCATGTAACTACAAAGAGACACTTCGAAAACTGCAAAGAAGACTGTGCTAACCTGAGCACAGGATTGTTATCCGGCAGTTGTTATGCTGACTGCTGGTTCTCTTGTCCTCTAGTAGGTATTTTCAAAGTAAAACTTCTGATAGAGCAGAAGGGTCAAATAGAATTAAAGTCCTGTTTCTATCAGTCCTAGGCACCATGGCCAGTTATGAATTATCACTGTGGAAGATACTGCCCAAGAGTATCTGAAGGCCCTATATTACCTTTTCCTGAAAGAGTAAAAGTATTTCCTCTTTAATCAAATTTATCTCCTAGCCAGCTCAGTACACTTTGTTGTTGACTTCACCTGGAATGTTCCTTCAACTTAATAGAGCAGGGGTGTCAAACTGCTGGCCCGCAGGCTGGTTACATCATGCAAAGGCCACAGCTACCCCAGCTCCGGCAATGCGTGATACAAAGTCATGATACATCGTGACATGTCACGTGACACGGCAAGTTTGACACCCTGTAATAGAGGGATTGAATCAAGATCATGTGAAGGGTTAGTACCGCTTTATAATGCCTTGGTAATAACACACTTGAATATTGCATCCAGTTTTGATCACCACGATATAAAAAAAAAAAAAGCGATTCTAGAAAGAGTACAGAGAAGAGCAACAAAGATGATTGAGATTCTGGAGGCTAAAACATATGAAGAACTATTGCAGGAAGTGGGTATGTCTAGTTTAATGAAAAGAAGGACTAGGGGTGACATGATAGCAGTGTTCCAATACTTCAGGAGTTGACACAAAGAAGAGTGGGTCAACCTATTCTACAAGGCAGGACAAGAAGCAATGGATGGAAACTAATCAAACAGAGAAGCAACCTGGAATTAAGGAGAAATTTCTTGACTGTTAGAACAATTAATCAGTGGAATGACTTGCCTCCAGAAGTTGTGGGAGGACTAACACTGATGGTTTTTAAAAAGAGATTGGACAGCCATTGTCTGAAATAGTATAGGGTTTCCTCTTTGAGCAGGGGGTTGGATTAGAAGACCTCCAAGGTCCCTTCCTTGGAGGCAAGAAGGCAAGAAAATGGTGAGCACCTATCCACCCTAGAAGAGTTCAAATCACCAGGACCAGATGGATTACACCCTAGGGTTCTGAAGGAACTGACAGACATGATCTCAGAACCACTGAACTTTCAAAGATCCTGGAGCAATGGGAAACTACCAAAGGACTGGAAAAGAGCTTATGTAGTTCCCATCTTCAAAAAAGGGGAAACAAATAGATCCAGGAAACTACAAACCTATCAGCCTGACATCAATACCTGGGAAGATTCTGGAAAAGATAATCAAGCAATGAATCAGTGAACACCTAGAGGCAAACAAAGTCATAAGCAAAAGCCAACATGGGTTTGTCAAAAACAGATCATGCCAGACAAATTTTATTGCATTCTTTGACCAAGTAACAAAATTAGTGGACCAGAGGAATGCTGTGGATATCATTTACTTGGACTTCAGTAAGGCATGTGATAAAGTAGATCACAACCTGCTACTAGATAAGATAGAAAAATGTGGGTTAGACAGCATCACCACCAGATGGATTCATAACTGCCTGACCAACCACACTCAACATGTAGTACTCAATGGAACTGCTTCTACATGGAGGGAAGTATGCAGTGGGGTATCCCAAGGCTCTGTTTTAGGCCCAGTACTCTTCAACATCTTCATCAATGATTTGGATTAGGGGATAGATGGGGAGCTCCTCAAATTTGCAGATGACACCAAACTGGTAAGAATAGCCAACGCTCCAAAAGATAGGCTTAAGTTACAGAAGAATCTTGACAGACTTGAACATTGGGCACTATCAAATTCCATGGTTCTACATTTAGGCAACAAAAACCAAATGCACAGGTATAGTATAGGTGGTACCTTGCTCAATAGTAGTAACTGTGAGAGGGATCTCGGAAATATGAGCCAGCAGTTTGCTGCAGCTGTCAAAAAAGCCAATACAGTGCTAGGCTGCATTAACAGAGGGATAGAATCAAGATCACATGAAGTGTTAATACCACTTTACAATGCCTTGATAAGACCACACTAGGAATACTGCATTCAGTTTTGGTCACCACGATATAAAAAAGATGTTGAGACTCTAGAAAGAGTACAGAGAAGAGCAACAAAGATGATTAGGGGACTGGATGCTAAAACGTATAAAGAATGACTGTTGGAATTGGGTATGTCTAGTCTAATGAAGAGAAGGACTAGGGGTGACATGATAGCAGTGTTCCAATATCTCAGGGGCTGTCACATAGAAAAGGGAGTCAAGCTATTCCCCAAAGCACCTGAAGGCAGGACAAGAAGCAATGGATGGAAACTAATCAAGGAGAGAAGCAACTTAGAAATAAGAAGAAATTTCCTGACAGTTAGAACAATTAATCAGTGGAACAACCTGCCTCCAGAAGCGGTGAATGCTCCAACACTGGAAGTTTTTAAGAAGAGACTGGACAACCATTTGTCTGAAATGGTATAGGGTTTCCTGCCTAAGCAGGGGGTTGGATTAGAAGATCTCCAAGGTCTATTCTATTCTATTCTATTCTATTCTATTCTATTCTATTCTATTCTATTAACTCTGTTATTTTGTTCTGTTCTGTTCTGTTCTTTCCACTCTAGCTTACAGCCTTGTGTTAGTTCAGGGGTGTCAAACTACCGGCCTGCAGGCCGGTTGCATCATACAGAGGCCGCCCGACCCCAGCTCCAGCAATGCAAAAAAAAGTTGCAATACGTTGTGACATGTCACGTGATGCAGGTTTGACACCCATGGTCTAGTTAGTCTTTCACCCAAGCTCTAACTGAGTCTAACCTTGCTTAGATGTCTTCATGATCAACCAAGGTCTGGTGGATACTTTCCAACAGAAATTACAGCCATTACAGCCATTCACGTCTTGTGTAACAGACTTGATTCATCTCCAATTGAACACTTCCTTGCTTGAAACATGCTGAATAAGCTATTGAAATGTTGAAAGTTAACACACTTTCTCTAGGCTGCAGAGAACAAAGGACAGATACACTATCCTCATTACAATTTCATTATTAGCGCCTGTTGTTAGTTTAGTTCTCTCCTGCTAAGGACATTTATTATGACTTTTTAAATCTTCAGATCTCATAAAGCAGATCTTCAGTCTGTATTGTAAATCTTTGGTCATATGCCCAACACCTCAATGTACAGCGAAAGCTGCAATGGGAGCTGATGAAAGCCAGTGAATGTACATTTAATGAAGCATTGTTTTGCCATATGTTCTGCTGATGTTGAAACAAATGCCTGGTATTAAATGACAGTTGAAATCATACAGGGACTGCTTTGGGATCTGAATGGGCCACAGCTGTGCTGTGTTTTCCTGAGAGCTCAGCCCTAGCAAAGTATGATTTGCTCCTCTCCATTAACCCCAAATGTGCAGAGATCTTTCTGCAAGGGAAGACTCTAGCAGCAATTCTGTCCCAGATAAGATCACCCAGACATTGCTGTAGCAACATAATGCCTCTATGTTGGCATATTGTTACAGCAATGACTGGATGACGCTATCAGTATCTAATGGGAAAACTCTCTGCATGCATTTTCCAAGTTCCTACTTCTGCTTGGTAAACAAGCCCTCTGAAAAACATTGGTCCAAATAAAACACAGCCATCTTCTCTCTTATGTGACCAGCAATGGCAAGAAAATCAACCTCAACATGTCAGCAAGGAAGTACTGGGAAGCCGAATGAAGCATTACTACAGCAAAATCTTCTTTTTGGTGGAGTTTCAGTGGACTTTGGAGATGGTTGCAGTTCAGGCTTCACTTCCAAATAACAAAACTTCGTTGTTTCCAAAACAGTCCAGGCAAGTGAAATGCTTCATGGAATGTACTTTGATTGCACAATTATGCACTTACTCAATGTAATTAGAACTATTGCATAATTCTGCACATGGCCTAAATTACATTAGCTATGTATAGTTGGATTCAACAGGCCCTACTTTCCCCTAATTGGTCTGCAAAGTTTGAGATTTTACGGGGTAGAAACAAGATAGTGCTGCCTCTAGTCTGCTAGAGGTGCAATAACTGGACTGAATCAGCTCACATGTCTCTGTCCTTTTGTCTGATTATGTTTGTTCCACAGAGTAAATAACACAGGGCTTTATGGTTCAGCAACACTTTGAACCTCTCCCCCCTTTTAACATTCATCCCCCCCATCCCACTCTTGCATGCTCTAACTGTACTGGAATACAGAACTCATTGTCCCTGGTGCTGAACATATTGGGTGGTAATGATTAAAGTCAACGCAACAATGCATCTCGAGATCACTTTACAATGCCTTGGTAAGGCCACACTTGGAATACTGCATCCAGTTTTGGTCACCACGATGTAAAAAAAGATGTCTAGAAAGAGTGCAGAGAAAACAACAAAAATGATCAGGGGACTGGAGGCGAAAACATATAAAGAACAATTGAGTATGTCTAGCTTAATGGAAAAAAGGATGAGGGGTGAAATGATAGCAGTGTTCCAATATTTGGGGGGCTAACACAAAAAAGAGGGGGTCTATTCTCCAAAGCGCCTGAAGGCAGGACAAGAAGCAATGGATGGAAACTAATCAAGGAGAAAACCAACCTAGAACTAAAGAGAAATTTCCTGAGTGTTAGAACAATTAATCAGTGGAACGACTTGCTATCAGAAGTTGTGAATGCTCCAACACTGGAAGTATTTAAGAAGAGGTTGGACAACCATTTTTCTGAAATGGTATAGGGTTTCCTGCTTGAGTAGGGGGTTGGACTAGAAGACCTCCAAGGTCCCTTTCAACTCCGTTATTCATCTGAAGGATGCATGTAGAAGCACTGAAATAGGGCTAGGAAGTAGAATTAGGAATCATGAATTATCCTGAAGAGGCATCTGTAGGATCCAAAGTTTTCTCCAAAATAACCAGAATAACATTGGATCATCATATGTTTGTGCAATTTATGGTCCCAGTACCTCAGGGGATTGAATACCTGATGTTACTTGCGACTTCTGAACTTACAGACATGATTATGTATGGACAATTATAAAGGAAAAATGGTCATTCTTTCCCAAAATTACTATCCTGGGAGAAAGCTTGCCTATTTAGTACTGTAGCCATTTTTCTGAATAATATGGGGCTCACTCAGAAATCATCCATTTATCCCCCAAACAAACTGGAATGAATACTTTTCAACCCCTTTTTCCTCTCTAGTTGACCAGAGTGCTTCCCTCCCATCTATTGGAGTTGGTCCTTTGACTGGGAAAATAAGCACACATTCTAAACAAAATGCTGGATTATTATTGTCATCATGTTCTTTTTCTATGAATGGTTTTGGGGAACCACACATGGACTCTAGAAGCATCACTAAAAACCACAATGACACTCAAAGACCAAAGGTTGTTAGGTTGTTAGACAGTTATCAGATTAGGTGCCTGGAGGTGCACTGTGGCTTGAACACCACACTGGAGGCCCCATAGTAGATCAATGATTGAATTAAATAGGTGACGATTATATGTTTAGGTGCGCCACATGTACAGATCCCTTTTGGTATTTTGTCACCAGCTGCTCCCAATTTATATATTGCAATGTGATGTTCCTCTTCATTTACTTCCTTTCAGGAAAGAGAAAAGGGGGGGGGTAACCTTGGCTTTTTATTATAATTATGGAGCACTTTGGGGAGGAAAGAGGGACAAGCTTTGAAATTAGCTTTACATCTACAAGAAAATATCTAGAATCCATGAATTCCAAATGACAAAAAAGAACAGAGCTATTAGAGAATTTTCTTTCAAAAAATGAAGTACTGCTGCCACCTCAAGTATATTTTAATACTAAGTTCTTCCTTTAAATTAAAGGTGCAGAAGAAGGAAATCTGTATGTCAGGCAGACAGGATGGAAGTGATGGAGATATTGATCTTTTATGTTTGTTTCTGTTTGTCTTGTTCAACATACATCAGAGAGTAGGTAATTTTCTACCATTTGGGTTAAGAGTAGATTAAATTAAATAAAGGAATAGTCTGCTATTCTCTTATAAAATCTCTAGTCTTATGCAGATACAAGATTTTTTCAAAGCTTTTGTGACTGGGCTTACACACCAAACACTCGATGGTTTAATAATATTTTGTTGAATAAGCCAACATGGAATCAGTTCACATAACCATGAACCATGATTTACAAATCACACCAGCTAGACTGACATCATGCAAAATCAAACCGGAGAAATTATATGGTGGTTTAGTTAGTGCAATTCTTTCTTTCTTTCTTTCTTTCTTTCTCTATTGTTACAGTATACAAAGAGAAAAGAAAAAAAGAAAAATAGAGGGGAATAAATGAAAAGGCAAAGTATTTTTTGTTATGGTCTTAAGATGAGACTCAATAATTCAATAATTCAGTAAGATTTCGTTCATGTTTGTTGGATGTCATAGACAATGTTTCAGGTTTGGCCATATCCTGAATAAAATATTTCTATCTACCTTGCAAAGGAAAATTGATCAAGATTTGATGTATTGTGATCTCCCAATACCAGCTTTCCTTATTTTGAACCTTAATAAAACTTTAGATGAACTCAAACAAGATCTTGGACACATATTCATTCAGGTTTAGCGTTACCAGATGTTCAGCAAAAGGACAGGTCTCTGTCCAGCATAGATTTAAATTCAAATGTCTAGATATTTTGAGTTTTTTAAATTCACAATTTTCACAATTACAGCTATTCAAACTTTTCTGTACTGTGACTTTGTAAATTGCTTCTTCTTTACCTGTCAGTGAACAGACTCAACATCCTAGATTTACGTTATTTCTTCAATTTCAGCCTTCAATTTCAATCCAGCCTCTTCAAATCTATAATCCACGTAGCCTGGAGATCACAACCCATCACACTTTTCTATGGCAAAATTTGAAAAACATTGCTGGCAATTCTACATTATTGCTAGAATTATGTTCTTGAAAATATTTCTTGCAATATTGCAATTGAAACACCAGTTTTTCTGAGGCTGGAAAAATAATTCCATACACATGCAGGCCAAATTTTGGTACGTTTTTGATGCAAAACAAGTTAAAAGTTATTGTAGTGCCTCTTCCTTTCCCATTTGTCATCCTTTCCTACTTTCTGTGTCCTCTTTTGTCAGGGATCTGGTAATTCTAGTCAAGCAGAACCAAAATGTCCCATCCAGGTGTTGACTGGTTCATTACGTTATCTCCATTGATGGATTGGTAGAAACATTTCTGATTCAACTGAAATTGGAGATGGTGCCTACTGTGCAATTTGAGTTTCATATCTGATCTTCTTGGTTGTAGTTATTCGCTGCTTCATTATGCCTACTGCCTGCTTGATCTTTCTTGTTTCTAGGTGGTATTTCTTGAACAGGTATTCTTAGGAAACAAGGAAGATCAAGGGAGCACTTGAAATATTATAATATACAGAGTGAAATCACAGCTGCCAGTCCTTTAACTGGCATTAACCTTCATACATATCGAATTCTTCCCAATTCCCCACAATGATCCAGAAGTACCATTTAGAATGTTTCTTATAGGTGTATTACAGGTTGGGGTGGTGGTGAAGTTTTAGTGTGGTGTTTTGGATATTTAATTAATACTGTATATCCCTTACATATTTAATTAATTGGATCTATGTTGTAGAATGTAGAGCCTCTTGAATGAAGTTTATATCTAGATATATATTAAAGTTCAAGGTGTTTTTGACACCAAAAGCAGAATGCAATTGCATTCAGTGTGTTTATAATTTAGCTACTTTCCAAAATAAAAAGAGTTTTCGTAAGTGAAAAACTTTAAAATTCCAAGCTGAAATGGCATGGAGCTGAGGTCTAGCATTTTATCCCTATTATGCTGCCTAACGTCAGGCAAATTTAAGCAAAGCACCAAGACTGGAGAACATTCCATGCAGTTGGCTTCCCATTAAAGGCCAAGATTTGTCTAAATTAATGGTTTGGCGATTGTATAACTCAGTGGTTCTCAACCTATGGGTCGCGACCCCATTTGGGGTCGATCAACCATTTCACGGGGGTCACCAAGCAAGGCTGTCCGCCATTTTTTCCCCTTTTCCGGCGGGTGCCTTACCTCCCTTGAGCTGGGCCAGCTGGTGGTCAGCCTGCTCCGTCTCTGCCGCTTGCCAGCTATGCCTCAGCTGGCGCAGGGGGCGGAACCATGCATGCGCGGCGCTCCCGGGCAGGGAAAGTCCTCGACTTACGACCGGTTGGGTAGTCCTCGACTTACGACCGGTTTAGTCCTCGACTTACGACCGGTTGGGGGGTCATGGCATTAAAAAGGTTGAGAACCACTGGTATAACTAGATGTTGCTGAAGAAACCATATTTAATCCCTAAACTGTTCTTTTCTGACGAGATTGTTATGTTATCTTCCAACAATAGTATAGCCCTACATGAGTTATTCAGAACCACTCTACAAAGATCAGTTCCCCCGTTAATAAGAAATGATGCTCACAAGCTTACAATTAAATGTTACTTTTAATAGGAAGTAAAAGGGGATGTGCATAATCTTTAGAGATCCAATAACTTGATTGTTCATCTATTTTTTTCCACTTTCTGAACATCTCTTCAAGAGTAAAATGTTTCACAATGCTTTTAAACAGAAGAGAAGGCAAGTTACTGGACAGTCCTTATTAAAGCATACAAATGACAAAAGCCTTTAGAGGCCCAGAGATTGAAACTATAAGATTACAAGCATTTAAAGACACCTAGTTTTGAAATACTTGCAGCTGTATTCATCAGATCAGTTTGACTTTCAACAAAATATAGGTAGGATGCAATCTGATTTCTTCATAAATACTTTCACTAGATTGGAGAGTTTACATTTTCTTCATTGGCAATAAAAAGTGCTCAATTCACAAAAAGGGATACATCAAACCAAAACATGCAAAGACAGCTGTTTGCTTTCCTTTTCAAAAAAAGCTTTACTATAACCCAATCTTAAAGTAAGCAGTAATTAGGCTATCTGGCATTTGCTCCAACTGTTTCCTATGTGTATATAGTCACTCTATTTATTACTTATTATGAAAGGAGCAAAGGGATAGGGATAGGAAAAGTTCTCTCAAATCAATGATCAAGAATCTAAAACAATAAGTGGTTTAAATCTAGCACTTCAGCAAGAAATAATGGGCATCCTGTAAAAATTAGATACATCTGAAGCAGCAAAACCCCACCACCTACTATTTTTGGCATATGTTTTTAATGTTACTCAAATATATTTTCTCTTAAATTTATGAAGCCGTCATCCAGTGTTACCATGAAATACAGACTGTTGATCCTAGGTAGTCTTTTCTATCTCCAAGACCCAATGTTATTTAAAAAGAAACGAAAGCAGGGCACCGCGCTAATTTTGGGACCTAGTATACTAAAGAAGTGAAAATTGGGGGGGGGGGGGCATGAACGTATAGTTTTTATAGAAGAAAGGAACTAAATATCTGCAAAAAAAAGCTAATTTTTGGTGTATAGTATTTTACATTTTGATCTGCTTCATCTGCTGGATTTAGAACAGATGTGCTTGTCTTT
Organism: Protobothrops mucrosquamatus; assembly: GCF_001527695.2. Classification (NCBI taxonomy): domain Eukaryota; kingdom Metazoa; phylum Chordata; class Lepidosauria; order Squamata; family Viperidae; genus Protobothrops; species Protobothrops mucrosquamatus. The sequence continues at coordinate 576,348 of NW_015387518.1, read as the reverse complement.
TCCTGTATCCTTTCTATATTTTCCTCTCTTCTCCCATTTCCCTCTCCCCTTCCCCCTTACACCAAGTATCATGGATATGAGCCCAAGTATCCCAGACAATCCAGTGAGTAGCTAGTGTAATGCACTGGTGTGATGTGTGAGATTTTAAAAGTCTCTTCTTTTCAATCTTCATCAAAGTTCTGCTGTAGAAGGAAGTTGGCTGCCAAATTTTCATTCTTCTCACATGCAAAATATGCTTGTATCACAAGTCCTTCAGGAAATCCTAGGGCCTTTAACTATACGAAAGAAAAGACTATTAGAATTCACATTTATAGCATAAGCTTCTTTGTCAAACCAAGTATTAAAGATTAGTTATTTTAAATAAGTTAGCAATATCAGTCCTGATGCATGACACAATTGTTGCAGATACAAATTTGTTACAGTAAAATCTTGATATGGCTAAACTGCATTGAATGGGCTAAAACTGCATTGAATGCTGAGCCTGAAACAGAGTTGACTATGCAAAAATTATTCAAATATATTGATTACATTTATGAATTTGAAAACCAAGAATAAACAAGTTCATCTTTCAACTAAACCTTTCAGTTCAGAACTCTAGTTTAGCAGCAAATGCTAGGCCTGTATAAGTATAAATGATATTAAGATTATACATACAACAAATAACCACAGCTTGCTTTTCTATCATTTCAAAACTGTATAAAAATGCTCTGTGTAGAGAAGAATCATATTTATGCAGTAACATCTGAAATAATAACTTCATTTTCTACTTTGAGATATTGGAATAAAGGTTTAAAATAATTTGAGGGAAACAATTTATGCACTGTACATGAATACAGCCTGAGCAAATACAAAAAAACCTTTTCATACTATCAAACAAATGCTATGGAAGTTAACATGAAACAAAATCATGAACTTGGAATCAGTTGGCATATACGGCACATATAATTGCGTATTATAAGTAATAGGTATGGGGTACATATTCTCCTAATTTTAATATTTATTTCCCGCCTTTATTATTTTTTATAAGTAACTCAAAGCAGTGAATGTACAAAATATCTTTCCTTCTCTTATTTTCCCCACAACCATCCTGTGAGCTGGGCTGGGCTGAAAATGTGTGACTGGCTCAAGGTGATTCAGCTGGCTTTTATGTCTAAGGTGGGAGTAGAACTCACAGGTTCTTGATTTCTAGCCTGGCGCCTTATCCACTTTATCTAATGTACTTCAAATACTGGGGAAAAGAAATCTACTATATTATTCACTTTATAAGGATAGCAGAAATTGAAAAAGTGTGTTATTAACCCCCCCACACACACACACAAACCCCACAGCCTACTCACATGTGCTTTATGTAGATTTTGGCTATGTAAGGATTACTTAATCTCTCAACTTAAGAAATTGAGAGAAAATTGGGGTTGTGAGTAAAGAAAAATGTTCAACTCACCCTTTCTATAGCTTCTTTTTCCTGAGGTGTTACTTGAATATAGTTCATGTGACGGCTTCCAGCTTCAGCTACCCCGCCTCCACTTCCACTGCCACCACTTCCTTGTCCTGATTCTTGAACAGGTTCGTTTAACATCTGAATGAAATGCTCTTGATGTTGGCTTATTTGCTATGGTGCATGGGAGGACAAAAGCAAATAATATACTGAAATAAAGACTGCCTCTCCTGATTACATCTGCCTGTCCCACCAGATCCAGCAGAGAGGATACGATGCAGGTCCCATCGGCTAGGGAGTTTCACCTGGCAGCTCCCAGGTAGCGGGCCTTTTCAGGTGTGTTCCCCCCCATCTTTATCTCTCTTAACTTTCTGGAAGTCCCTCAAGACCTGGTTGTGTCATCAGTCCTGGAGACCCCAAGCAACTGGTAAAAAATTGAGATGACTCCAGGGTAATTAACACCTGCTCTTCACCTAATATGTTTTAATTATTGTTACTTTTATCATTTTAAAGTTTTTAATACTATTAATAATGTGTACATATCATTTTTAACACCGCTGTATGCTGTCCAGAATCATTTGTTTATGAGATGGGCAGACAACACATAAATATGATAAAGAAATATGTATTCCTATTTACCTTAAAAAAAACATTATTTCCATTTGAACTATAAATGGTAAAATACAAGCCAACAGAGACCAAATAGTAGTAACAGATATGCCTATAATCAGTGATGGTGAACCTTTTAGAGACCGAGTGCCCAAACTGCAACCCAAAACCCACTTATGTGGGCGTGGCCAATTGGGTAGGTGTGGCCCATTAGGTAGGTGTGGCCACTTGGGTGGGCGTGGCTGCCATGGTAACGGTAGACCGGATGGGGCTAAAAAGTTCAATCAATCAATTCCAACTTTGTGAGATCTTTTTTTTTCCCCGCGAGAAGTTGAGATTGATTGAACTTTTTTTTTTACATATGCGGCAGAGGCCTAAAGGGAAAAGGTTTTATAAAACCCAGCTGAAGGCCTAGGACTGGGGCAATGGCGCGCGTGCCATAGGTTCACCACCACAGGCCTATATGGTAAATTATTACACTGAGAGACCTTTATAACTCACTTCATTTAATTCATTTTATTCTTTCCTCATCTGACATTAGTTTTTAAAAGAATGTGAAACTACAGAAGACAACTCGACATGATTTAAAAGTCACCTGCAATAACTGAGGATTTTCCCGTCCTATTTGTTGTAATAATGCGGGCAAAAGCGATGGATTCTGCTGAATAATTTGTCTCATCTGCTGGAACTGAGGCTGATTTCGTAAAAATTCAAGAGGATGTCCTGAAAGAGGAGGTACATTTTGAACAAGATTGTAAGCAAAAGGCGAGCCTTTCTCAAAAGCTTTTACAGGACTCATGCTAGAGCCCAGTATTAATTTTTACCACAGTTACTAATGATAGGAAAGGGTAGATTTGTTTATCTGTCTGCCTAGAACAGCTTCATGCGAAAATTTATGATAGAATGGTACAGAAATCTGAACTAAAAAGCCAAAAACTTTTATAAACCTTGATGCAATATTCTACAAATAAATAAAAAAGCCCGCCAACCTATGAGAAGAACTATCAAGAATAGAGATATTTGCAGAATTATACTATAACCAAAAAAAATGCCTTAAGGGCTATTTTGCAAACCATTTCTCTAGTGAGTCAGACCGAGACTTGTAGAAATGGCTCTTACCTCCTGTAGAGCTAGTGGTAGTAGTAGTGGTAGTGGTAGTTGCTGCAGCAGCAGCAGCTATTGCTGAAGATGGAGAAGCCGCAGTGCTGGCTGCTTGAGGGGGGTCAGCCATACCTTGACTCTCCCTATCTCCAGGGATACCCTAAAATGAACATAGCCTTTATGATTTCGATACATCCATGAAGTCTAAGGACTGAGATTGAATGAAAGGAATAATTCTTTACTGTTAACATTTTTTTTAAAAAAAAAATCTGCCATCTGTTTTGTTACTTCTGCTGAAATAAGAACATTTGAATATGTAAATGAACTTAGCCTATACCACGTAGCCTGTCATTAGAGATTATGAAATTGTCTAAAACAGTGTTTCTCAATCTCAGCAACTTTAAGATGTGTGGGCAGCAACTCCCTGTGTCGCGGGGGAATTCTGGGAGCTGAAGTCCACACATCTTAAAAGTTGCTGAGGTTGAGAAACACTAGTCTAAAATCCTAAAATCAGATTGAGTACATATATTCTCGGAGTCTTCCATTCAGAAAGAAATGCAAGAAATGCAAGAAATTCAAACCCTCATTGAACAGTTTTGCTAAGAGAACACAGAAACAGCTACGCTCTTTTTATATTGATATATATGTATCTCTTAATGTTATTAATCTTTTTGCAGTTCAAACGGTGGCACCAAGAACAGCTATACTGACAAAGAAATTAAACCAATTTGTGTTCAGTTTTCATTAAAGAAGAAAGTTCATTACTCAGTCATTACTTTATGCCTTATGTCTCTACATCTCGCCTTCCCATAAAAAAGGTGTCATGATCAGACTTAAATGTAGAAGGAAGAGCAAATCATGAAATAACAAGAAACAGACTCACCATTAAAAGATACTCCACTGCTCTGTCAGGATTGTTGAAGCTGGCTCTCAATGCAGCAATTACCTGCTCTCTTTCATATCCCATTGACATAATCTCAGTCACCATATTTTCATACGACTGACCTGTCACTTAGAGGTATAGAGAATAGGTAAGATATATGCAAATTTTGAAGAAAGTAGGGAGAAAATAACCGATTGGCATATTCTGTCAAGAAAATAATAGTACAACAGGGTTTGCATTAGTTATTCATTATTTATTTTCTGCTATTCAAGTTCACTATATTATTAATAAAAATAATTCATCTCTCATTTCTATTTCTTCTTTACCAAAGTTACATATGTATTAGTTGCAATAATCTATGTCTCACTTTAAATAGTTATAATCAAAAATAAAAACTGATTCCCTAGTTAAAAAAAACAAATTATCCTTTTTTTTCTTTTTGCTGTTTTTATAATAAAAACTCCTTTCCTGATTAATCATTAAGTTTGTATTACAGTCACTAATCTGTACCTTTTTAAAAATAATTAAAAACAGTATCAGAGCTTGAAGTTGATCAATAATAACTGAGGACAGATCTGAAGTGTTAATACTAATTGAGGGAAACAAAGAGGTGACTATGACCTTTAAGAATTCTCAACCATATATAAAAAGTTTTTTTTTTAAAAAAAAAAAAGCATCAAAGCCACAATATGCTTCAGCTGTCACACTCCATCATTTCACAGTAATCCATCAGGGCTCCCATTTATTTTGCCAACTCTATTCAGGTCTAATCAGGAATATTATATAGAAGGGTGGGAAATCTTAGTTAGCCTGAGGGTTATATTCTTTCATAGATGACTTTCCAGAGACCACATGTTAGTAAGCATTGCTGTGCTATGACAGTCATCAAGATTATGTTTCCCTGCTGGCCCTTACATTTCTATTTCTTAACTCTTACAAGCAAACTTAGGAGCAAAAGACAATTTTCAGATTTTATTTTTTTTTTTATTCAGAGAAATCAAGTAAGTTGAACTGACTAGAACCAGTTTAGCAGAAAAAGAAGTGGAATAGAATGGACACAGAAGAGGCTGAGAAGACAGCTGACACTGACAGATAGTTCCCCCCTATGTTTTTTTAAAATTACTGCAGATCTTATCCTGGAGAAACGCTGAATTGTAGCAGAAGATTTAAAAAGGAAAAACTCTCAAGTAAATGTTGTTAACTGGACTAGCATATTCTAATATAAAAACAACCAACCAGAAACCAGTATTCAAATAGCCTGATTAAAATAGTTCAACCAAACATTTAAAAAAATGCCCATCCCCTCTACTGCATCACCGAATTGATATACGCTTGGAAATAAATTGTATATAAAATGTACAGACATCCATGCTTATAAAGACTGATCTTATATCAACACTGGCAGCTGGGGTGGAAAGTAAGAACACCTGATTGGACTACAATTCAGAACTGCTTCTTTGAATAGATGGCTTTCTCTTAAATCTACTAAAACATGTTTTATCACAAGATACCAAACAGTAACAGCTTAGAGAAATGATTCAGGTTAGAACAATTTGCAAGTAACTTAGAAATTCGGAAAGTTTAGCACATAGGTTGAAAATCTATGTGGCTTTTTTGTCTTCGTGAATAATTTAGTATTGAAAACCGATTTTATTTGATTGTTATGATAACCCATTCTAATCTGGAGACTCTGGGTTGTGTACAACAGAGTAAAAATATAGAATAAAAACAGAAATATATACAACTGACAGAAATCCCTCAAAGAAAAGTATGCAATCCACTTCCCTTCTACATTATTCCTTAGCCTTTCACATAGAAATCCAAAACAGATAGATAACTTATGGTATGGAAAATAAAAATATTATTAAGAAGCAACTGGCATCTTAAAATTATAGTAGCAGAGATGGGGAGAGGAAAATGATGGTAGCAAATATTTTTTTTACAAATGAGTCACTGAACTATCAGGAAATACTTACCAAGTGCACTTGTAGCATCCTCAAAAAGATTTGATCGAGAAATATCTCCTATTGAACTGTATTGGAACAAAACAAACATATTTAATACGTGTCCTATGAGTTAAGGTATTTTTCTTATTAAAAATTTGCTAATAAAGAATCTAAAGTGACTTAAGAATTGTATAATAAAAACCAAGCTTCACTGGCATACATTTCATTTTTACCAGAGCTTAAGGTTGGAATCAACAAGCAACACAAAAGTAAGACACAGAACAGTACAAAGTAGACATTTAGGAATTACAACTTACTTGAGTTTTAATCATGTCCACATTGTGTGAACTTGAGCATGGTTATTTAAAATAAACACACTTTTATTGTTGTCTATTGAAAATGACTTAGCAGAAACTAGTAATACTTTCCAAATTAATACTGACAAGCATCCATCTGGCTACCATTTCAGAAAAATAAAATTCATAGTACATTAATTTGCAAACCACTGAAATGCAGATATTGCAGACCCAGCTAATAAAACTGTTCTCTTTTTTACTACTGGCAAAGCTGCACCAATGCTAGACATCTGGATCAGGACCAGGACTTTTCTGCCAGAGGTGGCCAGATATGATTGCCTGTTTGCTAAATTGGATAGCTGAGACAAAAAAGGAGGCTGTCTAAATACCAGCCACCTTGCTGTTGAGAGAGAGGGGGTCAGGAGGGAGGGAGGGATATGGGAAGCCTAAGGAGATCACATATTAATACAGTTCTATCAATTGCCTGACTAGCTGCTGACAACACAAGGTGACATGGGCTTAGCAAGAGCCAGGAGAAGGGCAGTCAGTTGGATCCAGGAGATAATTTACACTGCAATATAGGATGGCGTTTCATGCTTTCTCCTTACAAGATCCTCTCTGAATCCCACTGTTTTTAGTTAAGACAGCAGCCTAGAATTATGTGCCAGAGTTTTTAATTTTATTTAACACATGGCAAAAATGTTAAAAAGGACATCACAATTACATTCTGTTTTTATATAATTTAATGCTATATTATTACTGAATGATTTTTTTCCCTAGAAAACTGCTGAGAATTGTATGACTGTGAAGTGTATGGTTATGACCATTTACAAGTCTAATACACAATTACAATACTGTGCCCACCTGAGCAACTCAGAGTTGCAATCTCTTAATAATAAATCTCTATATATGTTAAAAGGCAAGCAAGAGCCGCCATGTGTATGGACAGTGTGGCCTCAACAGCTAAAGCTTTACACCACAAAAGCTTTAAAAAGACACAGAGTGTAAAAATACATCTGTAGGCGATACTGCCTTTCAGATATTTACTGTGTTAAAAAGCCTAAGACTATCAATTCTCTTTCGGTTGGCAAATCGTTTTTAATATTCACTGCATTTAGTCTGAATGTGAATGAGAAGCAAAAGTCCGATTTCCAACGTTCTGCAATACCTTTCTGTAGATGTTGGGCTGGTGGCTGGTGGTGTTTCTACTGGTTTGTCTGCTGGTTTTTCTTCTACAGTAGCACTTACAGGTGCAGATTCACACGCTGCTGCTGCTGCAGCTGGTGTTGAAGCAGTGGGTGCAGATACTGAAACTTGTGCAGGAGCAGGAGTAGGGACTAGTTTCGGCACAGCAGCAGGTGTTGTAGAAGTAACCGTAGTGGTGGTATCATTTGACTGCTGTGCTGTAGTTGGAGATGGAGCAGCTGCCGCTTTGGGCTATAAAGATGAAGAAGGCAAATTCCTAAATTATGTCTTTGTCCAAGTTCATCTAAAAGTTACCTCTTTACTACAGTTTGAGTTTGAATCGTTCATGTGAACGATGCACAGCTTCTCACCTGCATTTACAGTAGTTTTTTTCTCCAGTAGAAACAGGTCTGAACTAATAATTCAATGAGTCAACCATTTCTCTGAACATGCCCCTCAAAACTGTAAATCAGACAAAGCAGACTGAAGGCCCAGCAAAGCTCTTCCAAGGCCTTCCTAAATTCTTATACAATATGTACATGTCCTGAAGCCTCAAAGCGGCTTCAATAGGCTTTTAATCGGTTGCTTTGCTACTTGAAAAAGTAAATCTATACTCAGCTCATTATGATTTCCATAAATCCAATAAGAGAATTAGGTAAGCATATCTAAGTGATTAATGCTGCATGTCACAATACAAATACTAGTGATATTACCTAGCACGGGAAGAGAACATTTATAACTATTCGTAATATTGCAGTATCACGACCTACAGTGCAATCATAAAGAGATAACCAAATGTTACAATTAGATGTGAGTTGAAGCAGTTTTCACCTATTACAGAAAATATTTTGGCTGTCCCCATTGAAATCTACACTTCATAACATGGGTTTATGGAACTGAAGCCCAGTCCAACAACAACACAAAAAGTTATCAGCAGATTTAAAAAAAAAACTTGCTGATATTCAGGACACTGAGAAGGACTACAAAAATATGGCCTTCATCAATACAAGATAAAACAGAGAGTGTATAAGTGGAGATGCTGCCCATCTTACTATCCAGTTTTAATTCCTCATAGGAGTACTTATTAAAGTACAGTATTCCAGAATGGAACAAAGAACTCCAAGCTAAATACAGAATGCTTCTGATTGCCTAATATCAATGTTCATGAGTTTCTCATAAGCAAAGCTTAGAACAAGACGTAAGAATACCAAGACAAAAACCACTATTCTTCAGGAAGCACAACACCAAAGTGGCCAAAGACCTCCTGGATGATCCAGCAACAGCTTGTCAACAGATCAAATGAAAGGGGAATTTCTGGCACTAATGGGAAAGGTTATGTATTTAAAAAAAAAACAGAACACTGAAATAAAATAATTTCATCTCATAAACATTCACTTTCAGAATAAAACAGAATAGCAGAAATATCACCGTTTGGAGCTGCTCTGCAACTTCAGAAATTGGTCAATTTTCAATAATCAAGGAACAATGAATTCTAAATTATATCAGCATATTCTATAGGAGAATGTTAGATACCTGTCCATCAGTCTAAAGATAAATAAATATGGATCACGCAACACAATGATCCTAAATGCATCAGTAAATTTAGAATATAGCTGAAGCCAAAGAAATTTCATGTTTTGGTATAACCAATTGAAGTCCCTAACATTAACCAAACTGAAATGTTCTCAGGTGACCTGAAGTGAGCAGTTCATGTAAGATAGCTCCAAAAGTATCAATAAGTGCAGGGAGTTCTGCAAATGGGCCAAAATCCCTCCAGGCCAATATTGTCTATTGATGAAAAGGTTCAAGAAACATTTGGTTGAATCATTACTGCTAAAGAATATACATATTCTTTATATTATTATTATATTCAAACCTAAAGCTTCATATATATTTTTCCCAACAAAGGCAGTGAATTTTAGTTACAAGTGATTTGGCACCACAAACAAATCTGAGTGGCTTACAAAAGCAAAAACCAAAATATAACCATACAAAAATAAATTTCAAATTTCAAATCATTACATTATACAACTTCTAATATTTATATCCCATGGTCTGGGATGCAGATAAACAACTGGGTATTTTCTTCATATTGATAATACTTTAGGTACAGTACTCCAGAGTGTTGAATAATCTCCTAGCAGTCTCAAGTAAGTGTTAAACAGAATTCTGCTAGGGTATCTAGGTCTAGATATATACCGGAGTGCCCCAGGGTTCAACCTCTCAAACCTATGGCATGCTGAATGCAATCCTTCAGAAAGGTTTAGAACAGGGGTAGTCAACTTTGGCTCTTTTATGACTCGTGGATTTCAAATCCCAGAATTCCTGAGCTAGCTGTGCTGGCTCAGGAATTCTGGGAGTTGAAGTCCACGAGTCATAAAAGAGCCAAAGTTGACTACCCCTGGTTTAGAACCACTGTGCAACAGTGCCTTCTGTTTAACTAGACTTTCTTATTAATTAACAGAGCTTCTATGAAGCTCTGATGATACTGTAGATCACAATATAGAAAGTTCACAAACTTTCACCACTGTAAGACAATTTAGTAGTCCACAAAACAGTCTGTATCAAGATTCTTTACTAATCAAGAATGTGTCCAGAAAAACAATAAGGTTAACAACAAAACAGTATCTACAAATAAAAGTATAAAAAAATAACTTACTTTTGTTACCATAACCACCACAAAATTCTTTTCATCAATTTTGTATTCATTAAGAGCAGTATCATCATTAAGTATTTTACCTGGAAAATTAAAAAGATGTCATATAATGTCAGCTTTCTTTTAACATCAAATATCTTCACGTCAATACAATGATTTACTCATTCTATGTAGAAATCTAGATGTGGAATCAAACAGCACTAATTATTTAAATCTGATTAACTATTTAATTATTGTTAGATTTATGTCCTTTTTATTTTGCACAAGGCAACATCCATTAATGCTCCCTCCTATATTCCCCATAACCACACCCTGTACAGTGCATTCTGCTCAGAGAAATTTCAAGTTTCAATTGCTATTATCACATATTAATTAGAAAGACTTTCCCAGATGACATTATTTATACAGTACTACCAAAATTGTTATTGATCGATCACTCTGACTTCATGCTGTGCCTCTTTGTACATATGACTTATCAGCTAGGATAATTTTGAATACACAGTTACTGCTCTTTAAGACAAATACACAGCTGTAGCCTGCCTAATCTATTGCAGGCATAGAGCATCTCCATGTATGTGACCAACAGTCCAGCAACTTGTCCTATTTCATGTCGCCACACATTAAGAAGGGCACATGAATTTCTCCTCAGGTTTTACCAAAAATAAACAAATTGGTCAAAAACCAAATTCAAAGGACAATATCCCAACTTCAAGAGGTAAAACAACTGCAGTTGCTGGAATAGGTTAAAAAAAACCTCTTACCATCCGATGCTATTTAAAACAGCTCATTCCGAGATTATTTTCCTAAGGAAATATTCAAAATACATGTGCTTCATTCTGATTCTTTTAGGGGCATTTCAGGCTCAAAACAGGAGGGATGAGATCATGATTAGTATTTTTTTTTTTGGAAGCATAATTTACAGGAATTATAGGACTTAATATAGGACATGTGTTTTACTAACGATTGGTAATTATTTGTGAAAATATTTTCATTGTGCTCTTTGGGAGAATACATGTCAACTCCTCATTGCTACTGCTATTCCCATTCAGATAGGGAATGGGTGTGGAAAAAGTATTTTGGTTACAAAGATGAAAAAATTAGAGGTAAAATAAAATCTAAATAACTTCATAGTTAATGGATTAGATTTTATCTAGTCAAAAGAAAAACTAGGATTAAATTTTATGTCATTCACAGAATATTATTAATTACATACTGCTTTTCTAACCATCCACACACACATCCCCATAAAATGTCATAATTGCATTACCTGCATATATTAATTTTTGGCCAGCTACTGGAAAAGCATCTTTTCCCTTTTCTAATTCAATCTTCTCTTTCAATGCTTTCACCTACAATAAATATTTTTAGTTAAAAGAAGTTGAGTAGCTTTCATATAAGTCATTAGGGTAATAAACACTTTATTTTCAAAATGCCAGCAAACACTTGATATTTTCTGTGGTAGCTTAACAGTAATCCAATTCTGACCTATCTATGGAAAGACTATATTTTGCAAGATAAAATTATGTATTAGAAACAAAGCTTTCCAACTTCAAATCCATATACAGTAAGCCCCCCCCCAAAAAAAATGTTAATCCTTAAAGATTGGTAAGATTGGTAAAGTTTGGTGAAGTCCCCCATACTACTGGCACCTCAGAAAGGCAAGTGTGTACTGACAGGGAGACCCCAGCCTGTGGTCCCTGGGTGTATCTCTCTCACATGCACTGCTGCTCCTCCCTCGGCTTACTCCTTGCTCCTCTCCTCACACACACACACTCTGGCGGCCATCCCAGTGTTGGAGGGTTTTTGTTCGGTCTCTGCTGATTTAAAATAGGGAACCCCTAGTGACCTCTCCAGGAATCCTATAACCTCAGTTGAGAAAATAATTATATGATCCCAGAAAGGGGAGGCCAGTGGCTCACGTGGTTAGGATGCTGGGTTGGTAGTTAGCAAGCCTACATTTGAGACCCAAGTGCTGTTGCATGGCGGGGGGTGAGCTCTCGTCATTTGCTCCAGCTCCTTGACAGCCCACATGAAAAGCGTCCTCAGGGCAACGGTGATATTACTAGCTAATCCTTTCAACCCAGAAGAGCCTTAAAATGGGTGCCTCTGACACAAATGGGATGGAGGGGGAGGGATCCCAGAAAAAGATATACAGGTAGTCACTCGTCACCAGTTGGTTAAAAACTATTCAACGTTACAATAGCCCCAGAAGGAGTGCTTTATGGTCCCTTTTGGCTGTTATATAAATGTTTGCAGCATCCTGTAGTCATATGAGGGTAATTGGTGACTTTTTTGCCAGTTTTCAGCAAAAACACCGTTCAAGTATAACAATATGGTGATTTGCTTAATGGCCTTCCCCCAAAATGTTGTAAAATTAGGTCTATTCATGTGAGTACCTCAACATAGGACCAGAAATCTGGTGCCAATTGCAGTTGTAAGTCAAGCTCTACCTGTAGCTGATTTAAAAAGCTGCATATAGGCATTATATCGGTGTTCCAAGGCATCTTTTTTTTGCTTGCAAATCTGAATCACCATACAAGCCCAAGTATTTATGTGCAGATGGGTAATTATTTTTACAGATTGCCTATTATTATTATTATTACTATATTATTATTATTATTATTATTATTAATTATTATGCAATTGTGATCACCAGTATTCCAAGGACTTTTTCACAACCATTATTCCCAAGGCAGGTATTTCCTATCTGGATGATTTGTATTTCCTAAATGAAGGACTATATGTTATTTATGTTATATTTTGTTCTCTAAATAGGAATCATTCCACCAGATGAAAAAAGGCACTACTTTTTTGAAATTATATTTTATCTTATTTTTCAGACCTCAACAATTAAAAAAGGACTCTCTAAAACAGTGGTTCTCAACCTTTTTAATGCCGCGACCCCAACCGATCGTAAGTCGAGGACTAAACCGGTCGTAAGTCGAGGACTAAACCGGTCGTAAGTCGAAGACTAAACCAGTCGTAAGTCGAGGACTACCTAACCGGTCGTAAGTCGAGGACTTTCCCTGCCCGGGAGCGCTGTGCATGCGTGGTTCTGCCCCTGCGCCGGCCGAGGCGTAGCTTGCAAGCGGCAGAGACGGAGCAGGCCGACCACCAGCTGGCCCAGCCCAAGGGAGGTAAGGCACCCGTCGGAAAAGGGGGAAAAATGGCGGACAAAAAAATGGCGGGCAGCCTTGCTTGGCGACCCCCGTGAAATGGTCGATCGACCCCAAATGGGGTCCCGACCCACAGGTTGAGAACCACTGCTCTAAAAAGAGGTAGAAAGCAAAACAAAAACACCCCCCCAACCCTTAAATTTTCCAGGTGAGAAATATGCTGATTATTTGGTCATTTGAAGTTCCAATCTCCCTAAAAACTACTGTTCAGTTAAATACTGTTTATAAAAATTATACTTGTAAATGCATAGTCTAAAGCAGGGGTAGGCAACCTCGGCTCTTTTATGACTCGTGGACTTCAACTCCCAGAATTCCTGAGCCAGCCATGCTGAGGGGAAAGGGAGAGGTTTCCAAGCTGAGCCATGCTGGATCAGGAATTCTGGGAGTTGAAGTCCACCAGTCATAAAAGAGCCAAGGTTGCCTACCCCTGGTCTAAAGGAAAGGAGATTCAAAATCTGCAGCTACTGACAAATCTGGGGGGAAAAACTAAATCATTTCAGTGGTTCCTATTATTTCCATGTGTTTTATACAACTGCTTTAAAGCTACATTTGGCAATTCCAGGCAATTAAAACTGAATCAATCACTAGAAGTAAAAAAGGAACCTACAAATAAAGGCTTGCTAAAGTTGATTAATGACCTAATTAATGACCTAATTAACAAAAGATAAAATTCAGCAGAGATTAAGCAACATTTATCCTATGCACTTGAAAAAGATGTGGGATGGAGACTTGAAACCATAAATGTTCAGTAATGCAAGATAATGATTGCTGAAGAAACATGATAAAATCCTAGTGCCAAAGAAATCAAGTTACCCACACTACCAGAAAGTCTTCAAAAAGCTGCAGGTGTTTTGTCTCCAAATATTCCAGTTATGATTCCTTCATTTTTCCAGACCCAAACAAAGGTACCAATTCAGTTTGCCATAATTTTCTAAGTACTACAAAAAAAGTAGACTTTTGTTCTGTTGGGACATAAAACTGTTGAATTTTGTATTACTGGAATAAAATCCAAATAGAAATATTTTATAAGTAGCTTTAAATCCTTCACTTAACTCTTTACTAATATTCTATGGAATCCCAGGAATTCTCAAATTTTGTGGTACTAAGTCCACCTAAAACAATAAACAAATCTGTATGAATCCCCATGAATAAAACAAATGATTTAATTGGAGATAGGGAAGGTAAGAAATAAGCAAAAGCAGTCCCTGACTCACAACCATAATTAAACCTGGAACTTCGGTTGTAAATTGTGCTGGTCATTAAGCAGGTCACGATGTAACTGCATCCGATTTTATGTCCTTTTGTTACAGCTGTCATTAAGTGAATATAGCAGTCATTAATCAAAAGTGGCGATCATTGGAGAATGCAGCATTGTTTATTTTATTTATTATTAATTAATTTAACTCGCTGGAGGTAAATCTAAGTCACTTCAATTAAATGCACTATAAAACATTAAAACAAATAAGGATCTTAAGTTTAAAATTCAATTGAGCGAACCCACTGTATTTGCTGCAAACCCAGGACCAATTTCTGACAAAAACACATATATTGTAATCAGATGACTACAGAATGTTGCAAATGGCCATAAATGTAGGCTGGCATCATGAAACCGCAACTTGGTTTTAAGTAGCTTTGGAGCAGTTCATTGTAACTTTGAACAGTGATTGGTCATAAGTAAAGAACTACCTGTATTCTAACTAATTGTAATAATTATATTTCAATTTATGTATTACAGAACTCAAAATTTATAATCAGCATGCAGCAGGCTGACACAAAATCAGAACAAATCATGGAACAAGTTTTAACAGTGTGCCCATGTTCCCAGTAGAGAACTCGTCAGGTTTTTTATTTCCTTCCTTCTTGGCTTAGACTATCATCTGTGGATGATGTACTACTACTGCTGGTACTACTACTTGAAGGCATCCTGGAAATACCAGTGCTGTAAGTTAGCCTTAAATGTTTTTTAAAAACCTACAAACCAATATTTATGTACCCTTACAAAGAAATTGGCATGAAGTCACCAGGAAATCAATTTGACTGGAAAGAAACATTACTTTTTTAATTAGCAATTTTATTATAAATGTACTTGAAATTAAGACAGGAACTTGGTAAATTGTTCATTTTTATTTTATATTTTATGTATATTTGAAAATGGATCAATAGAATTATTGAGCTTTTTAAAAAAGGCAGTAATTTACCTTGAACCACACAATGAGTTCTGTAGAATAAAAACATAGTTGTGCCTCGTATTCCAGAATGAGCTATTAATAAAAATATGCTCCCAGACACAAATTTTAATTTATGAGGAAAACAAAGGACACTCAACAAGAAAAAAATCCTTTCATAGACTACAATATTTGTTTCAATACAATTTAAACCACCTCCCCAAATAATGAAGTCATAAATGTAGTTATTAAACTCTAGAAAATGTGTAATTTGAAGATATACAGAAAATATATGTGAGCATACATTAGTTGAAAATTATTTATAATCTGTTAAACAATACTGGAAAAATTGTACAGGGCCATACTTCACAACAGAAGCTTCTAATTAATAGATCACAATACTCTACTAAGCCTAGCATGAAGCATTAAAAATACAACTGTAGTACTTGGCCCACTATTTAGGATATTTGCTAAGATAATGTAAATGTGAAATCAGGACTAAGGAGATTCAGGTTCATGAGACTTAATGAGTGGCTCTGGGAAATTACTAATTCTCAGACTAACATCTCATACATTCGTTGTGGCAGAAAAATTATATATGTAACCTTAAAGAAAATTGATCCAGTAATCTATATTTCTGATTATAGAGGTAAACCAGAAAGGTTTTTAAAAGTTTTGAGATATACTACCAACGCTAAAATTACATATATGGTCTATACTCCAGAGCATTTTAAACAAACAATAAAAAAAAACCAGGAGACATTCTCTCTGAATAGTTGTCCATAGATATGAGATGGATATGTAAACACAATGCATCAACATTTCAACAGATTTTGCTGAAATTAAATTTCCTGGATCTAATTGAAATCCCACTAACTGCAATGTAATTTTGCAATTTGTGCAACATTTTGCAAAATGTACTTTCTTGCTGACATTTGCTAGAATTTCAAATATCACTTTTGGAACAGAAACCGAGGACGAGGGGAGATTTGTGTGTATGTTTGCGTGTGTGTGTATAAGCATCTTTCTAAAGTTTTTAATGAAGCTGTATCTATACACAATTGCAACATTTTAAACAAACTTGTCCTTGCCCAGACAGAGATACAAGCATTGTGAACAAGTGAATGGTTAAACATAGATAAGCTGAATGCAGTAGTAAATTAAAGCATCTTTATGTGCCAAACTTCAGCTACTGATACAAAATACGCAAGGTAAAATAAAGAACATATTAAACCGTATGCTTTTGTGTTTAAATAACACAAATAACTTTGAACAGCTTGTTAGCACCAGAGGTCAGACTTAGTAGTTGAAATCCCAAAGTTCAACAGAGTTTAAAACAGAGTTTAAACTTCAACTATTGCTTTTCTCATTTTTTCACAAATATAGAATTGCCCACCAGACAACAGAAAAACTCTACTAGTGAGAACTGAGATACACTAATACTTCCCAATCTTCTTTCTGAACGAACTTGATATGCATTAAAGCTATTAATAATAATTTATTAAACTTCTATGCTGTCTGATTTTGACTCACAAATTACAAATCAAATCATAAAAGATAAAAAATAAAGATAACAAGCTCAATGAAGCAACTGGTCTCATTCTCTCTCCCTAATGGCATGGGTGAAGAGCCAGTTCTTCACAGCTCTTTTAAACAACAGAGTGGGGACCATCTGGTACTCAGGGAGAACTTTGTTCCAAAGGGCAGGCACTACAACAGATAAAAGAGTGCTTACAGGGTCCTGAGAGATGAGATTGTTTAATTGAAGAAAATTGGAGTGCACCAACCTTGCAGCATCAAATCAGCCAGGTAGATGTTACGGGAAACAGGCGGTCCCTTAAGTAGCCAGGCCTATGCCATGGCTAAGAAATTATCCTCTGCTATTCAGATTTGCCAATAAGCTTTAGCTCCAAAAGCTCCATTTAGTGCATCTAGTACAGGTAGCCCTCAACTTACGACCACAACTGAGCCCAAAATTTGTTCTTGAAACATTTGTTAAGTGAGTTTTGCCTCATTTTACGACCTTTCTTGCCACAGATGTTAAGTGAATCATTGCAGTTGATAAATTAGTAACCTGGTGGTTAAACGAGCCTGGCTTCCCCATCGACTTTGCTTGTCAGAAGGTCACAAAAGGTAGATGACACGACCTTGGGATACAGCAACGGTCATAAATATGAACCAGTTGCCAAGCCTCTGAATTTTGATCACACGATCACGGGGAGATGCTGCAAAGATCGTAACTGTGAAAAACGGTCGTCACTCTTTTTCAGGGCCGTTATAACTTTGAAACGGTCACTAAACGAACTGTTGCAAATCGAGGACTACCTGCATATTCTCAGGCTCCACCTGAACAGTGCCGGAATAAAAGGGCTAAAGTACGAATAAACCAAAGGATGATTTTTAATACTATCTGACTCATGAGCTGGGGATGAGATGAAGGAACATCATGAGGACAGGGCAGCTGAACGACAGTTCGCTAAATGAACTGTGGTTAAGCGGAGGGCTACCTGTATAAAGATACTTTGCTTCTCCCAGATCTCAGCAGAATGTTTACTGCAGCATATACCGTCAGTTTACCTCCAACCCACACGCAGTACGTACAGTATTTCGACGCGTGGCGTCCTTTGCCCTGTCCGACGCAAAAACCCACTCCTGGCGGAAGATACCCTTTAACCTTTAGGAGCGAAAGCTGGCCTATCTTCCGCCCACCTTTCACGCATCACAGCCTATCACCAGCATACCTTGGCGGAGGGAGGGAGGGGGGGAGAGAGCGAGCGCGCGCGGGTCCCACGCGCATTTACACCCCCCGCCCTCCTCGAAATAACGCAGAGTCATGGCAAAGTCCTATTCTAGGACACCGCAGGAGCCACTCGGCGAACTCCTTCCTCCCGTCGCCGTTGGCGCACACAGGGGGAGGACAAGGGAGGGGGGGGAGGAATGGTGGAGAACGTTCGGTTTAAACGTCACTTCCCACGGGGGGGGGGAAGGGTGAGCACAGGCGAGGAGATTCGTCCCCTTCCCCCGAAAGGCTCCAAAGCTGCGCCAAGGCCTGGCGCCAAAGAGGAAGCCGCAACCTCGGGTCGCCCGGGAGGCCTGGCGGACGTGCCCCCCTCCCCTTGTTCTTTTCTCTCAGAAAGCCCCTCTCCCTCTCTCTCGCGCGCGCTCTCCTTTGCGGCCCTCCACGATTCCAGGGCCTCTCGCTGATAGGGCCCCAACTTTTCGCGGCAGGACTTCCCCACACCGTTGGGGAAAATGGGCCTCGGAATCCCGCGCCTCCGAATGGGGGGGCCCTCCACCCGCCAGAGTCTCCCCACCACCACACGCACATTGCACACAGAGACACACACCAGCTCCAGAGCTCCAGCCCGACCTCTCGCCCCTTTTCCCCTCAGGCCGTACCGTCTCGCCGCAGTCGATGTCTATCTTGAAGGTTTGCTGCTGCAGGGTCTTCAGAGTGATTTGCATGGCGGCGGCTGGCCTCTAGGTCCCGGCGGAACCTACCCCCGCAGCGGCCCTCAAGACTGGGTGGCGGCAGCGACAGTTTCCCCCCACCCCCCCGGATCCTCTCAGCGCTCCGGCCTAGCTCGGCTTAGGCTACGGTGAGAGAAAGGGGGAGGGGCCGGGGGAGGGGCCAAACCCAGAGCAAATACCGTACTCTCGCGCACCGAGGGGGGCGGGCGTTAACCCACTTCTCGCGCGCCGCTCGCGGCCCCCAAAGGCAACGGCCGCTCCCGCCGGCGCCGCCGTCGAGGTGACGGCGATGACGCAATCGCCTCGTGACCGCCCCGCCCGCCCAAGCCCAAGCCCCAGGTGAAAGGCTGGCAAGAGCGCGGGGAGTGCGCAAGCGCCGGCGAGAAAAACTACGGCCTCTTTTTCCCTTCCCCCCACCCCACCCCACCCACCCACCCACCCACCCGCTGGGAAAGCGCAGGGGAAGAACTGCGCACGCGCGGGAAAGGCGTTTCGACAGAGGGCGGGGAAATGGAAGCGGAGGGAGGCTCGTGCGAGGCGCTGAGGCGGGTTGGAGAAAGAGAAGCGGGAAGGCGCCGGCGGTGAGGCGTGGAAAGCGGTCGGGAGGAGAGCCGAAGCCCGCGTTAGGATGGAGAACGTCTCCTTGCTTTCGAGGACTGAGTGCTGTGCTCGCATTGTGACCCACCCAGTTATGTTTCCTGGAGGGGGAGGGAAAAAAAATAATCTCCCTTTTATAGTCCAGGTGCGTGGCTTCCCTCTCGGTGGTGATGGGAAACCGTCCTGTGAGGCAAATGCTCGGATTACACGTTTTGCGTGTCAGCAGCCCTGTCGCTCCCGCGGGCTCCGTACTCCACGTGCGTAGGATTACTCTGCAGATTCTTTCCTCGCTCTGTTGTTTTGAAACCACGTTCACGTGGGAGTGTAATTTAGGGGGGGGGACAGCTCAATGTATAGGCCTGTCCCCCCTTGGGCAGCTTCCAAAGTACGTAGGTCTTCTGCAGTTTTGCCGTGAGCTCGTCTGCGTTAAGCAAACCTTGAATGCCTTTGGGATTGCAGTGGCTTGAGGTATCTGACAGGACTCTGGCGCCCAACCGAATTTTAGGATAAATCAGTCATTAAGAGGGGTTTAAAAAAAAAAAAAAAGACCCTGTAGCTTTTAAACCAGTGGTTCTCAACCTGTGGGTCGGGACCCCATTTGGGGTCGATCGACCATTTCACGGGGGTCGCCAAGCAAGGCTGTCTGCCATTTTTTTTGTCCGCCATTTTTCCCCCCTTTTCCGGCGGGTGCCTTACCTCCCTTGGGCTGGGCCAGCTGGTGGTCGGCCTGCTCCATCTCTGCCGCTTGCCAGCTATGCCTCGGCCGGCGCAGGGGGCGGAACCACACATGCGCGGCACTCCTGGGCAGGGAAAGTCCTCGACTTACGACCAGTTGGGTAGTCCTCGACTTACGACCGGTTTAGTCCTCGACTTACGACCGGTTTAGTCCTCGACTTACGACCGGTTTAGTCCTCGACTTACGACCGGCTGGGGTCGCGGCATTAAAAAGGTTGAGAACCACTGTTTTAAACCCTTTTGGTTTTGCAATGTAATAGTGGAATGGATTAAAGTATATAAAAGCATTACTTTTAAAGTACAAAAGTATACTTTGCTTTTTAGTAAGCATTGTTTCTGAGCATATTTATAGATCACAATTTCCTTTTTTTATTATTATTTTTATTTTTTTTAAACAAAATTCAATCTAAATATACAGAGGACAAAAAAATTATATGAAATACAAAAAGAGCCGCAAGAATTGGATAAAATTATACATGGAACAGAAATAAAATTAATTAGCAATTTATATAAATACTTATTGAGATATAAAATGGAAGAGGTTGTTAAAGACACAATGATTAGATGGGTAAAAAAATTTGGATATAATACGGAATTGGAGAAATGGGAAAAAATATGGGAAACAAGCATAGAATTGACTATGTCTGCAGCATTCAAGGAAAACCAGTTGAAGATGTTTTACAGATGGCATCTTCCACCAGCAAAGCTTGCCAAGATGTTCCAGAACAATTCGCCAACATGTTGGAAATGTAAAAAAGTACATGGAACATATTATCATATATGGTGGACATGCCTAGTTGCGAAAAAATACTGGACTAAAATAAGAAGATGGATGGAAGAAATAATAGACCAACCCGTAGACTGGAAACCAGAGATCTTTCTGCTGGGTATTTTAAACAGAAAATATCGTAAAGAAATATGGTACTTAATTCTACATATAACAACAGCAGAAGAATAGTATATGCACAGCTCTGGAAAAATGAGAATATACCCTCAGAGGAAGAAGTGATGAGAAAAATCCTGGACTGTGCTGAGATGGACAAATTAACAAAAGAGATAAAAGAAAAGGAAGACACACAGTATTATCTAATATGGAATAAGTGTTATGACTGGTTGGAGATTAGAAATAAATGAGAATAAATGGGGAAAGGTCAAAAATGGAAAATGTGTGTATAACAATGTATAGTAATAATAATGTGTACTATTTTTAGTATGAAGTATAGTATGAAGGAAGAAAAATGCAAACAAGAAATAAAGGGACAACAAGCACAATTTCCTAATGGATGTACTTAAAAGTATATAAAATATATTTTTTTCCTCAGCTAGTGGGCTATATACCACTTTTGCTAACTCTTCCAAAGTTAAATAAGCTTGCGCCTGGTTTGATAGGAGATCACTAGGAAGTCATTCGACTTGTAGAAAAAAATCTTGGAAGGCAATAGTAAGTCACTTATAAATTGTTATCAAGACAACTACATGGCCATGAAGTCACAAGAAATCAAGTTGGACTCAAAGACTTTACATTATATCATGTTAATGTTCTCTAATGAGTTCTTTGTGATGAAAATGAAAAACTTGACTTTTCAAGGGACTTCAGTGATTATTACAACCAGGATATATTTTAGTAATATACATTCTAAGATGGGATACAAGTAGAACTTGGTTATGGGGAAGGGTGGGGACACAAACTGTTGTGATAGAGTTTATAGAACTGTGGTGGTTTTCTTGATAGGATTGAGAGCTGGAGTTGGATAAGAGGTGTAACAATAGACAGGTGCAGAGAGATGAAAATTGTAAAGATTGGGAAAGCAAAAAATGAATTTTAAGGTGCCTGGAAAATCTGTTTTGTAGGCTTTGTAAGAAAGTAACAGAAACTTAATATGTTCTACTGTAGTGTTTTGGGGAGAACTGATTTTCTATAGGCTCAGTTGCTTTTGTACAATATAGAATAAAGTTACTGTTCTTTTATATAATATATTATTGCTTATCTTTGTCACCTCACCATATTTCAGTGATTTCAGGTCCCTATGCTTTTTCTCTTTCCCAGCCTTTAGCATAGATGGATGTTCTCAAGGATTTGGTGTTGAGTTCCTTTTAATTTATTTTACACATGTTTCCTTTGGATCACCTGATTTCTTTGCATCAGTTAATTGTTGCACATATACTGACAATTCCCAAATGTATCTCTCTGTCCCTGTTTTGTCAGCATCCTGTTCCAAAAAAAACTTGGTGGGCTTTTTGATTGATTAAATTCCTATTCTCTGAAACTCAATGTGAATGGAGATTATTGTTTTCTATACTGATTAACCCATTCCTTTGTATCTTCATGGCCACCAACTGTGGGCTTTCTTTACTCTAGGAATCTGGGGATCAATTTCCTTTAAAGCCCTTCATTAATAAATCCACTAAAATCTGAAGCGTTTATGTAATGTATATTCATAGATTACGTTGGTTCTTAGCCATAGAGACAAACAGAGCAACTGTTTGTCTTGGTTATCTTATATTTGGATGTTTGGATCAGTCTGTTGACTGTTGGAACAGTATTAAACTAATAATTTTCTCTGATCCCTGATCCAGTACAATTCTGGACCTCCTTGAATATTGAAGTAGCAGTTTAAGCTGCTAGTGGTTACATGCCAGAGTACTTAATGACTTGGAATATTGGCTTGCATCTTACATGCCTTGCACTTGACCAGATCATCTAGATCAGGGGTGTCAAACTGCTGGCTCGTGCGCATGCGTCACGATGAAACCGCGCCCACCCAATTGCCGGCAATGGGGAAAAAGCTCTGAGACGTCACGCAACGTCACATGACGTCGTGAGTTTGACATGTCTGATCTAGATTCTAGGCAGAGACAGCTGGAATCTCAGCATAGTAAAATAGCCACATGATAGTTTAAAGCTTTTCCCATCTAGTGGCAGTCCTTTGGAATCAACTTCCACCAAAATTATACCTTATGCCTAGAGTGTGGTTTACACAATTGAAAACTGTGTTTAAAGCATTTTAATTAGCTTTCGTGAAGTTGGATCAGAAATTAATTTTATGCTGCATATATCGTTATAGTACCTGTCACCTGGAATGTAATTCCCTCTGAGTTCCAGGTGGCTCCCACCCTGTTAGGATTCCCAAGGGGCTTCAAGACCTGGCTGTTCTCACAGGCCTTGGGGGAGGTGGTTGGAGCCCATTGGGGTTTCTGTGATTTATGTTTGGTTGATCAGATTTGCTATCTTGTTCTTTATTTTGTCCTTGATTTTTGAGTTGTTTTGTATTTTATTCTCTTTGCCATATTATGAGCCTCCCAAAATTATTCTGGAGTTGGGCAACACCTAATCATTAGATTAAAATGAATGAAATTAAATTACAGGTTATAATTATTATTTTATTGTTTGGCCTTTTCAGGTTACCAATACTCTATATTTTAATTATGGTTTTGAATTGGATTATAGCAATACTGATGTAGTTTATTTTGTACTAGTTAACACACATACGAAAAATCAAAACTACAATTTCACAGTTTGAAAAAATATTCCCATCTTAGTGAAGATTCCAAAATGGGAGTACTGTGAGTTAAAAATAGTTTTGCTGAGTCCCGACTACATGAATATATCTGCTTTCATATTATAAATTCATTGTCAGGAATTTATGATGAGCCAGTTTGGTATAATGGATTAGCTTTTACTTCTCCCATAGACACAGAGTCTGGCTGGGTGACTTAGCCAGTCACTCTCAGCCAATCCATCTCACTTTTATTGTTACTGTTGTGAAAGAAAATCAGGTAGGCCACCTTGAATTGTATAAAATAAAGGCAGGAGATAATGATGATAATATATAATTTTCCTTCCACTGTTCCCATGATTTCTATGAAACCTATCTCCTATGTCATTTAAATTGGAAGGATTCAATTAATTCCAAACTAAAAGACCATAAATAGGTAAATTATATCTGTAAATGTAATGCACAGTTAAATAAAAGATATTACAAATCATCTCATGAATTTTCTTGATCCAGAGAAGAAAATGTAGCATCCAGAACAAACTCACATATTCTGCTGTAAGGAAGAAGGCCAAAAACCACATACTATCTAGGATTAGTTGTTTAATTCATCTTGATCTGAGCTTTATTCATTGACTGGACCTCAAAAAGAGGATTAACTGGAAGTTAGCCATCTATTCTGACATCTGGCATAGAAACAAACTATAGTAACTTGACAGAAATAGGCGTCCTACAATTACAGTCCTGTTTTCCATGTATACAGATGAAGATATAGGGAAGATTTGGTCAAATCTAGTGGCTCTAACCCTGATAGAGTTATTATGATTACAGTATTCAAACTAAAAGAAAAGGCAGTTGACCATGAAAACAAAATACCTAGGGCAGGGGTAGGCAACCTCAGCTCTTTTATGACTCATGGATTTCAACTCCCAGAATTCCTGAGTCAGCATAGCTGACTCAGGAATTCTGGGAGTTGAAATCCATAAAAGAGCCGAGGTTGTCTACCCCTGACCTAGGGGTACTGCCCAATATGGCTACTCCCTAGAAAACCGAAGCTATCATTGATAGCTGCATCATCTGGTAACAGATCACTGTAAGTACAGGTAGTCCTCAACTTACAACACTTCATTTAGTGACCTTTCGAACTTACAATGGGACTGAAAAAAGTGAGTTGTTGTGAGTAAGCAGTTGAGCAGTATTCATGTAGACTGGGACAGAACAGTTATGACCATTTTTCACATGACCATTTCAGCGTTCCCCACGGTCACATGATCAAAATTCTGACACATGGCAACTGACTCATATTTATGGCGGTGGCATTGTCCCAGAGTCATGAGACCTCCTTTGGTGACTTTCTGACAAAGTCAATGGGGAAGCCAGATTAACTTAACAACAGTGTTACGAATTTAACAACTGCAATGATTCACTTAACAAATGAGGCAAAAAAAGTCATAAAATGGGGCAAAACTCACTTAAGAAATGTCTCGCTTAGCAAAATAAATTTTGGGCTCAGTTGTGGTAGTAAGTCAAGGGCTATTTGTAATCATGTTTTAATATGCTAAGATCGGTGGCTGCTTTTGCACAATAGTATAAGCCAAAACCCAGCCGCTTATTGTACAGTATGGTTTATACACTAAATGATCCACTCTGTTATGTTTGATGTTAGCTTACATATTTCCACAAGAAGAATAAAGCTTGCTGGGCAGAATTCTGTAGGGGCAGAATTGTGGAGGTTTATGAAGTTTTTGTAATAGTTATGAATGTTGTTGAACAGATAACATGTCCAGAGTCAGGCTTGGTGAGTGTGCCAACAACAGCATGCTTTATAAAAGGAAATTACATATAGTACTGAATATAGTGATAATATGTGTGATAAGTTATGGAGAAAAGTTCAAAAGGATTTGATGGAGTGGAAGAAATTACAGTTATCATTATTGGGAAGAATTGCAGTGATAAAAATGAATGTTCTCCCAAAGTTTCTTTTCTTGTTCCAGATGATACCTATTTTAAAAAAGGATTCAAATCTGGAGGAGTGGCAAAGAGGCATCAATAGGTTTATATGGCAGGGGAAAAAACCTAGGGTAAAATTTAAAATCTTGCAAGATGCACGGGAAAGAGGGGGACTCAAAGCTCCTAATTTAAAATTGTATTATGAAGCAGTGGTTTTAACTTGGATCAGTGATTGGATTAATTTAACTAATAGAGATATTTTGATACTTGAAGGTTGGGATTTGTATTATGGATGGCATGCTTATTTATTTTTTGATAAGAAAATTGATCGGGTTTTTAAATCTCNGTTGAGAGATGGCATATAGATCAAAAATTGGGCTTAACGGTAGATGATGTGAACTTGATAAAACAGATTAAAGATCAAAGTAGAGCCCATATTAGGAGAATATATAGTGTGTTGATAGAACTTGATTCGGAAACAGAATTGGTTAAAGATTGTATGATTAAATGGGCTCAAAATATTCAAGAACCAATAAAGTTAGAAATTTGGGAAATAATTTGGGTAAGAAATGTCAAGTTCACTCAAGCACAGAATCTAAGGGAAAATTTTTATAAAATGTTTTACAGATGGCACTTGGATCCTCAAAAATTGTCTTGCATGTATCCGAATTTGCAACCAAAATGTTGGAGATGTGGCAGTATGGATGCTACTTATTATCATATTTGGTGGACATGTAGGGATGTTAAAGCCTTTTGGATTAAGATTTGGTGGAATATTCAACAGATTTTTAAGAAAAAGATAAAATTCACACCGCAGTTATTTTTATTGGGTATTATGGACAATTTGGACCAAAAAGAAATGAAATTGATGTTGTATTGTATAACAGCAGCAAGGATCTTAATTGCTCAAAATTGGAAAAAAAAGATGTTACCAACTATGGATGATTGGAGACAGAAAGTATCGTATTTTGCAGAGATGGCAAAAAATATCCGCGTACCTGAAGGATCATTCTCAGGAGAAATTTATCTCAATGTGGAGAAGATGGATAGATTATATTCAGAGAAAGTATGAATTGAAAAATTATCATGTAGCTTTTGATTAAAAATTTTAAACAAAAATATGTATAACAAATATTGATATATTTAAAAAATCTTTGTATGTATTTTAATGTTATTTTAGAGTCACAGTAAGTTTATACTAGTGTATAGTAATAATGAGTAGTTGGGGATAGAATTTGATTATTGTGCGTTTATTTCCTAGATTAGCTTTGGGAAGTCCTGGGGGGGGAGGGGGGAAAGGGGTAGGTTTGTATTATAGATTCATATGTATATATATGTATGATTTTTTAAGGAGGTGTCCGGTGGAGCCCCAACTGCACAAGACGGGATGGTTGAGTGAGGAAGGGAGGTAGGAAAGAGGGAGGAAGGAGGAGGAGTGGTAGTTTGGGAGGAGGAAGGTGTGGTAAGTGGAAGAGGGCGGTGCAGGGGGGGGACACTGGACACATCCGTGAATGTTTTTGTTGTTAATTGAAAAATTAATAAAAAATTTATTAAAAAAAAATGTGTGATTCAAAATAGTCATTTTAAATTTGCCTGTAGAAAAACTTCGCCTTCCAGTAACCATTGTTTCTGAGCATATTTATAGATTACAATTTTGTAGTAGGTGTACTTAAAGTTGGAAGGGATGTATGACTATAGTTAGGAGCCTAATGATCACTTGCCCTTTGCACCCATATTTCTAGTTATGACCATGGAATGAAGACTAGAAGATGCCTTGAAAAAAGTTTATTTAGCATATAGATAATTTTTCAGCTGGACTGCAGTTTCTATGAATTTCTTAGGGGTCAGATTAAACATACAGTTTCTTGATTATTTTTTATATTACTTAAATAAAAAATAATTGCCTCTTTTAGATCACAGTGTCAAGTGTATCAGAGCATATTGCGTCAACTACATATAAGGTATTGATGTAGCCACAACCTAGCCTATGCAACTGCAGGTCATCTGGTAAACTATTGGAGATTATGTTATGCCTTGGAACCCATGAGCCTTTCTAATCACAAGAACAAAGAGCAAGAGACACTGAAGGAGAAGGGTCTTCACAGACTGTCCTTGTGTCTATTTTTCTCCAGGCATATTGTTAGTAAAAAAATTTTGGTATGTTTTAAGAAACAAAGGAAACTTCCTGTCTCTCTCTTTTTTGCTTCCTTCTCTTCCAGACATACTTTAGACAGAAGTGAAGTTGGATTTACTGTTAGCTGGGCTTAGCCTGTAGCCTGTATCCAAGACAACTGTATTATTTTACTTCTAATGGAGTGTTCGGCAGCGTAATTGCTCAATATTCTTTCAGCACTGTGCTTATATTTAGAAGCGTATCCTCCGGCAAAGACTTCTTGCTGATTCAAATCTCCAAAATAAATCCATTCCAGTACTTTGCTATTTTAGATTACATATTCAGAATAGTATGTCTGAACATTCTTCTATATTAAATATTGCAATCTGAAAATATTAAGATTGCTTGAATTGATCGTATGCCATGTGGTTGTAAGATAAATCTTGTCCATTACAAAGGTGGGAAATTTATGGTGCCAGATGTTGATCAACAGTGACCAGCAATCTTAGCAGGGCCATAGGCTACGGTTGATTGGAACTAAACAATGTCTTCACATTCTAGAGATAAATTTCACTGTGCCTAAGAGCTTGTAGCTTACTCTGTGTAGAATTTCATATTCCTGATTTATTTATTTTATTTATTTATTTATTTATTTATTTCATTTATACCCCGCCCTTCTCCCGGAGGACTCAGGGCGGCTTACAGCCAGTTTAAAACAATCCCACATAAATACCAAATACAAATCTAAAATAATTAAAAATAAATATTTGAATTGGCCGCTCTATTAAAATTTTGTTAAAACCAATTAAAATACCCCCTAGGCCAGTCCTGCCTGCTGAAACAGCCAAGTCTTGAGGGCGCGGCGGAAGGAGGGGAGATCCGGAATCACCCAGATCTCTGGGGGCAGCTCGTTCCAGAGGGTGGGCGCTCCGACAGAGATTTGCTGTCATTAATTTATGGAATTTGCTCTCAGAAGCTGTTGAGACAACCATCAACATGGTGAGGTTTAAAGGAATACTGGGCATATTTATGAGCACAAGACTATTAGAAGTTTATCATCATGATAACTGTATTAGCTCTACTATCAGATTAAATTCCTAGAACACATGAAATGAATGGGCTGTTTCCCTATGATCCT
Source organism: Protobothrops mucrosquamatus (assembly GCF_001527695.2). NCBI lineage: Eukaryota > Metazoa > Chordata > Lepidosauria > Squamata > Viperidae > Protobothrops > Protobothrops mucrosquamatus. Next base: position 547,398 of record NW_015387518.1, on the reverse strand, counting down.
GGTTGTTGATTTCTCAGAGGCAACTAATTAGAAACTCTAAGACCAGGAAAAACTATACAAAATATTATTTACAACAGGGTTTTGCAATTAGTGTAAACTTGTGTTGTATTTTATAAAGGGTAGTCTTTTTGAAGGGCCATTGAAGAAAAGTTACTGCCAATATATGCTGGCTCCTAGGGCAAAACCAGATCCAGTTCAGTTTTGACCAAGTTATGTTCCTCTTCCCTTATTGATATTATTATTTATATCAACAGGGCATCACTACACGATCAAATTTGTGCACAAATCTGTATTTCATGCAGGGATATCTGCAGCAGCAATCAACTGGCTTGAAGATGTCATACATGACCATGCAATCAGAGCCTTGGCTTATTTTAAATGTAGGAAATCCATGTTTTAAAAAGGGCAGAGTTTCATTACCTGGTAATATCACTGCAGTATTTTGAAGCCAATGTCTATCATTGTAGAGGTTTTTATGGCGAAGCCTCTCATCAAGTTCTGCTTGTCCCTGCCATTATTCTTATAAAGACTTATCTACAATTTATATTTCAGATCATTACTTTTTGAATACTTATCTTGTATTATTGTCTCACCCTATTTTAAACAGACAATTCATGGGGGGGGGGATTACTCTCCTTTAAATGTCTGCATATTCATTAGTCACTTAAAAACACTGCTGACTAAAAGGGCTCTGTGAATGAATCAGCACTATGCAAATTCAACGGTTCTAAAAATGTGGAGTCAGCCTCTTCTCCCTACACTCACATATTCTTGATCTAGGAAAGAAAAGCATTAGATGTATCAAAAATACTGAATTTGGTTCTATGATTCCCTGTTAAGTCTATGAATTTTCCATACAGTTCTTATTCCCAAATATATGGGAAATTCAGAATTGAGCAATTTATGTAACTTACTTTTTAGATTTAGACTTTTTAAACTTTTAAAAGATATGTGACTCATTTCCTGTCAGAATCTGTGCCTGTTTCCCCCTACTATTTTACAATCCTAGAAAAGGAAAAAGAAAATTAGCAAGTAAATTTCTTTTGGGCTTTAATAAGTAACTAGTGGGCTTCGGATTGATGTAAGTCTATCGGATATTGGCTACAAAAATCTAGATCACTAAGAGGCAATCAGGAATTTGTTTCTTTTATCTCTTTACTGTGCTGTAGTGGTTGTCTAGATTTTTCAAGGCCAGATCCGATAGGTCTATCTTGGAGTGTTACAACTTTAGCAGGTCTGCTCCAGCCCTTACTGTATCTCAGCATAGATTCAGAGTTGTTTTGATTTATCAGCTAATTATGTGCACATACATCCTAATTACTAATTGCATGGTTGTATAACAAACAAGCAAACAAAGCATTCTGCAGAAGTCTTCATTATTACAGGTGATAGGGCAAAAAATGAAAGAAGCAAAAGATTGGCTTATTTGGGGGGTCTATTTAATTACAGGTTTAAAATAAAATGGGAAACAGGCTGCAGACAATAATAAAGTTTATGGGGCTGATAAGGTGCTTTAGGTTGTGCCTAGGGCTCTTCTAAGGACACTAGAATACAGAAAAAATAAAGCAATGCAATAGTTAATTCAGCAGTAATTTCGATCTCTGCCTTATGTAGATTTCCTAATAGGCAATAAAAGATTGGAGACAAAATAGGCCAGTCGTATACTGATAGAGCTGGAAATAATTTTACATGTAGATAGTTTCTAAAAGTCCTCTGAAGCCAAAATCAGTAATTTTATCTGTTGGAGGGCTGTACCCTCTGAGAATACTGCCCCAGCTTCCAAAGGTCAAAGGAAGCTTTTTAGTTGCATCCCAAATTTTGCAACAAAACCTAATATTTAAGCCTGTAGGTGGCAGTAGCTACCTCAGAAAGCCTCAGATTCAAGTTTATTCCTCTGAACCTTTTTCTAAATTAATGGTTTTGGAGGAGCAGCATCAGGGATGATGGCTAAAAAGTTCTAACTTGGTATAGTATACAGAATTGATAGACACATTTCACCAGCAATGTCAGAATATATTAATAAAAAACATTGCCTCAGGAGAGGTTTTCTGAAAATGTAATGGGAAGTGCCTCAAACCTGACACAGAGTTAAGAGACTGAATAATCTATCACAATAACTGTAGAGATACAAGAGAGAGAAAAAATCAATAACTATGGTCTGAATGTTATTGGTATACCTGAGTGGCCTATAATATATAACAGGAAAATACTGTCCCAGATTTTAGGGATAAAATACTGTACAACTCCATCTTACCCCCAAATTCTACCCCAATTTTTACTCTGGTGATACCACTTAGCTGAGTTCTTATCTTCTTAATTTGGAGAAAGTTTTAATAGTTTTCTTTCCTTGATCTCTCTAGTTCCTTTACAGCTTCCAGCTTTTAAAGACCCTTAGATCGAAAGAGGGCAAAATTAGAATTATCAATTGCATATTGATACCCTATAGCTTTTTTAAGACTGGATGGATTCTTCCAAATCTCAGATTAGATGGCAGTCAAGGTACAGTTCTATGCTCTCAATTAGAAGGTACTCTCAGAGACTAAATACAGATTATCTCAACTATTTGGAGCAGGGGTGTCAAACTGCCGGCCCACGGGCCGGTTTCATCATACCGAAGCCACGCCTACCCCATTGCCGGCAAAGCAAAAAGAGTCGTGATACGTCGCGACACGTCACACGACGAGTTTGACGCCCGTGATTTGGAGAGTCTGAATATTATCATTTTGTATATTTAAAACACTTGAGCTGGTTGTGAGGATCCCAAATCATTTTATTAAGTAAATCTTAGAACTCCTAATACCCCCCCACCTCCAGCCTAACGCTATATAGTCAGTATTGAGTTCAGTGAAATTATTATACGGTAACAACACATACATTGGATTGTAACCTTTAATTGTTGAGTTTATGTTCTGTTCAGCTGTATATTAAATTCTGAATAGATTTGAGATTGGTGTGATGCTGTACTTGAACTTTGTTTTAATAAAGCAGAAAAATAAGCAGTGAGATGCATCCTCTTTTGCTAGCAAGAGTTACATGGAGAAGAAGATTTTGTACCCAAATTGATGCTGAGAGATAGGATGCGAGTAATATAATTTCTTCAGCTACATAAGGGTTAATATTGATATCCCATTGCACTGCATATCAGATTCAAGTCAGTAGCCAACAATTACCTATGACATCCTCAGTCCAAGCAGAATCGGGACAGTACTAAATAAGGAATTTCTTTTTCAGTTCCAGACTTTGTCCTGTGATTAGAAGCCACCTTAAATTGCCGTTCAGCTTCATGTCCAAATATAACATCTGCTCTGAAGAAAAAATACTCTTCAATATTACTCTATTAAAATTTTGTTTTCATGGTCATTTTTTTTAATAGAGCATAAATGCATTTTTTCAAAGAAGGTAGGGAAGCTTTTTTACATTTATAAACATGTGTAAAATGTTTCAACACAGGGAGATATTACTCCTATCTGTGATAAAACCCAACTGATTCCTTGTAGGTGTTCTGCAGATTAGGTTTCTGTCTCTGTTCTTATTATCTAAGAGTCAGCCTATTCTGATTAATGCCAGAGCTTGTTAGCAAAATTAATCAGTCATAATCAGAGCAGCTTCACTCTTTGCATTTTTATAAATTGCATAATCACGTTTTCCTCCTGTACTTGAGGGATAATTACTGTAATGAACACTTGATTTTTCCCCTCCTAGTTAGAAATGTCAGAGATGTAGTCATTTTACAAGGTAATGTGAAAGTAGGAGCAAAAGATGAAAAAGAAGATTTTGGTAAACATTTGTAGGGCTGACAATAATAGGACTGTTCTCTTAATTTGGAGTGTTTTAAAGAAATGCATATAGTTGGAGCCAATAATCTGGATAACAAATTTTGTCTGTTAGTTGTATACTTTAATGGTACATGCTTGTATTCTTATATGCCTGATTAAAAAGTGCCCACAATTTGATTCATGAATTTTTGGTGTCATATATAGCTTTTTAAAATCTGTGTACATTTCTGTTAACAGGCTCTAATTTAAAGTGGATTTTCACTTTTTAGATTTCCACGTTGCCTAACACCTGTTACACATTACCCTCTTGATTTATTTTTTATTTATATTTTACTCTGCTGTGGCTTTTGTAGAGTTTGGATTATGCATTTTTGTTCATATTGTTGTGCCCAATGGATTTTAGGATGACAACAAAAATCTGAAGCATTCTAAATTGCAAAATCTTACTTTTTTTCCTGTGGATTGAATGAAAATACAGTGGAACCAATCCTGGTTGTGTCCTTTCTGTTAACAGTAAACACTGAAAATCAGATACATATTGCTTTTGCCTATACGGCTCAATTCCAACTACTGTACTGTTTCTTTAATCATACCAGAATACCTTGGAAGGTTGATGTCATCCTTGATTCCAGTTCTACCGTTTGCCTTTATTTAATGAAACTGAATAAAGAAACATAACACAACAAGCAAAATACATTGAAACAGTTGTGTACAATTTTATATATATATACATATGTATATGTATATACGTATGAGAAGTCATTCTGTGAATAATTTTTGCCATTTGCTGCTTACTTGTTTGCTTCTGCATTACTCATCTTCTGCTCTAAAAAGCAAAAGATACAATACTTTTTCTGGACTTAGAACCATGTTTGGGTTTTTTTTAATGCAATACTAAGTTCACACTAAAAAGCAGAAGGTAGGGCCTGAAGAAAGGCTGCATTGGATCTGATTTCATTGCTTTAAGTATACTTAATAATTTTAGTACTATTTAGAAAATTCTGGCTTTCCTTCTATGAAAAACTAAAATTCAAAGACTACTTGTGGAGGTTTTTGGGGTGCATACCTGAAGTTTTCATGGACTGCTTGTGGTCCCGGAATCTCAGATTTTGTACACTTGAATTAGATTTGTGCTAAGTCAGGACAGCAGTGATGGTTTGTGATGCATATTTGCTAGGGATAAATTAGCCAAGATCCAATTAGGATTTGCAGTCCATTTTTTTCCATTAATGTCAATTCAGTATTGGTTCTGTTAGATAAACGTTGATATGTACATTGAGATCTCCAAGAGATTCAGTCTGATACATCCAATTCATGCAGGTATCTGATTTGGAGATTCATTCAGAACAGTAAGTCAGCTTGAACATGTCTCATTCTAATACTTGAAATGAAGCTTTGTACCAATATTCAACACTTTATGAGGTCTCACTGATACATCATCATCATCTTCCTAACATTCCCGCATGTGCAGGGCCGTTTTTTGAATTGACAAATGCCAATTTTCACAATCAAATGCAACATCTGTGTCCAAATGGGCAATTTTCATATCTGCATTTATTGTATCTTGCCATCTTTGCTTTGGCCTTTCACACAGGCATTTGCCATCTGTGTTAAAGTGGAAGGCTGATGTCTCATTGATACAGGAATAATTAAATACATATTCAAAACTGGACTCTATGAATTTGTACTGTTCAAAGACTTAAAGCTGCTCTCTTTTTAGGCTGGATTCAGTGCTCCAGAAACTCATACAATCCCCAATTGATTCTGTGCCCTCCATTGTTGTTGGAAGCATTCCTCCTGTATTATTAAAAAATAAATAAACCTTTCTTCAAAGATATATGCAGTTGTATTTTTCTTTTCTTTAATTGGGAAAGTAATTAGAGGATCTGTGCCATAAACCTAGGTGCCTCATTTTGCTTTCTTTTGACTAAACCGGCGCTTAAACCACTTCTGTACCATTTCCAAAGCCCTCAGTGAGCCTTTGTGAATGCAGTCTTACAGATATTCACCTTGCTTTGTCAATGCCCACAGTTACCTGGATGTTTCTATTGAATTCCTAATCCTGTTACACATTCAAAATCCATTATTGGAGTCACCAATAATATATGACCTAAGGGCAGACCTGTCAATGCCTAAATCAGTATCCAGTTACCTCCATTTGGTATAAAACACCAAAATATTCTGTGCAAACATCTTCCTAAAACTTTTTGGACAAAAGTGGCTGGGTGTGTTCAGTTCTAGTCAGTGCTGACTTCTGGTGTTTGCCTGGGTAAGTCCCTGCAGTTTTCTTGGCAAGATTTGGGAAGTGGTTTGCTACTGCCTCCTTCCTAGGGCTGAGAGAGAATGCCTGGCCCAGAGATATCCAGCTAGCTTTCATGCCTAAGGCAAGTCTTAAACTCTCAGTCTCCCAATTTCTAGCCTGATGAACTACTATACCACATCAAACTGGGTCTCACAATTTCCATAGCACTGTCTAAATTTATAAATAAGGATTGAAATTTCCTGGACGTTTTTGAATCGGGATGAGCGGTTTGGAGTTATTCATTCTTGCATTGGCGAAGTAGTTTCTATCCTGAAGTGCCCCCATTTGCCCAAGTTTGATCTTTACTTTGGGCTGGATCACAGAACTAATTATCCTTGATTCAAACATAAATCACATTTTATGTTTTCAATATAAACACAAAATATGAAGTGATGAGGTTAAGGTTAGGCCCTTAGCTACAAAGTCCTGGACGTGTCAGTTGCATGTTTGTTCAATGTTTTCTGGAAATCTAATATAGCCAAACTGCCTGTTAAGATTTTTCTACCCTTTTAATGCACTTGTAAGAGCCAAGAGGGAATTCCAGTTCATGCTAATGAGGCTTCTAGGGTGGCAATTGTTCTGTATTAATTAGCATTGCAGCAAACAAGTGTAATTTTGTGTACATGCCAAAAGTACAATAAGGGGCTTGTTATCCAGATTTGTTAATGTGATTGAACAGTGTGAGATGAGAAGGCAAAGAAATGCATCCAAATTCCAACATATACTAGGGCTTCATTTTCCTTCTCTATTATTCCTTTGAAGTCAGTAACATTGCAACAAGTAAGTGGGTCAGTAGAACACAGATTTAATATTCATACTGAAGGGCATGCTTTCCAAATTTAATGCTTGCTGGTGTTAGCCAGATCACCCTTGGTTTCTACCATAAGGCCGATTCATGGCCAATCAGTCACGCTCCATCCAGCATCTCCAAATTCAGATGCCAGCCTAACTACTTCAGAAAACAGCAGCTACTTTAATCAAATGCATATGTCACAAGCTCCTCAGACAGGAATATTTTAGTGCATGTGGAGTGCAAGGTTCATATGGCTTGTACAAATGGAAGATAATTTAATTCTGCTGTTGGCCACTCTCAAAATAAAAAAATTCAAAATGCAGAAAAATGGTTCCTCCTGTGATTGTAAGAACATCAACTAACAGCGATTATGTTCACCCATTGCAATAAACCAGAAATCCTTCTAGGAATTGAACATCCAAAACCTGCCAAGGTTTTGCTGGCTGTTTAGGAGGGAACAAATCAGAATTACTTATTCATATGTGAACATGGCAGGAGGAGGAGCTAAATTGGAGAAATCAAGCAACATGTACACATGACCAAGGAATGTGAATATATCCAGTGTTACTCCCCTTAGACCAGTCCACGAATCATAAAAGAGCCAAGGTTGCCTACCCCTGCCTTAGATGGCCAGATTATTCAGGATGAATACACACTGATAAAGTCTAAAATCTTCCTCTCAATCCTTTGAGATCTTTATCCTATGGACTCAAAAGAGAAATGTAGCTTTTATTTTGTAGATTACGAAATAGCTGCATAGATGGAATTTGGTTATTTTAAAGCTGAGTGGTAGAGAAGCTGCTGAAGCCTTGGTAGACTCTGCTGGTGATGATCGTCAATTCATCTGTGATTGATCTCTCACAAAGAGAGGTCTTTGGAGGTAGTCTCAAAAGATGCATGGTTTCATACCTGTCTACAGTGCCTTCATTATGAAGTTGCTTGAGATACAACTGCTCCCAAAAGTAATTTGATGAGGAGCAAGTGGTAAGACCTAATGGTCTGCTATGCCATATTCCTGGCAATACATACATCATAATTTCTAGAGTGTTAATGGCTAAAGGCTGTATACATCAGTGTGTCACAAACAAAGACTGCAGTCTTTTAGGATAGTACCTCTTCACCTGGTCCCAGTTCTTGAAATCTCACTTCTCATCTTAAATCTTAGCATATCTATCCTTTTCCGGTCCAAAACCAAAAAGCAACATAGAATGATATAGATTGCTTCCATGACAATGATATAGATTGCTTGAATAACAAACAACAGTAGAACTGAGCATCAGTAACATTGGTTCAACCACATTCAAAAGAGTGGAATGGCTGAACATAGTAATTTCCTGTAGGTATAAAATGAAATGGGAAGCAAGATAGAACTTTATGAGCCATGGAATTGAGCAAAGGACTAGATTCCATATGTAGTCTAATAGAAATGACATGATATCCATACTTGTCTCCCATCAATTCTGCTTGCTCTATTAGATCTAGCGCAGAGGACATTAAACAATGTCATTGTGTTGGACCCAGGAATCGGGCTTTCTCGTTGCAGCAACTGCCCTATAGCATCCTTTCAGCAATGTGGATGGCCCTGACCCTGTTAGCCTTTTGTAAGGCATTAAAAAACTTGGCTGTTCCTCCAGGTGTTTGGGCCAGGAGGTTAAGTGAGCTCTGCCAGCTAATATGGTTTTACTTTACATTGAAATTTGTTATTTGCAGCCTCAGACATGGTTTGAATTATTTTAAATGCTGTTTTAACTTTGCCTGCCTTCCAAAGCCACTATTGTGAGATGGTGACCATACAAATTATTTAAAACTAGCTGTACCCGGCCACGTGTTGCTGTGGCTCAGTCTGGTTAAATGGAAAAGAAAGAAAAGAGAAAGCGCACGTTTGTAATATGTTTAATTTCACAATGCTTGTGGGTATACAATATTTTTTGTTGTTCCATTGTCTGTGCAGATATAGAGATTGTCTGGTTTGCCGACTCTAGAACACGCAACATATAATTGTCCATGTGAGAAGCAATACGTGTCTAGATCTAAACCGCACAATTCTAAAGATTGGCCCTGAGCTTTGTTGATGGTGATTGCAAACGCCAATCGAATTGGGAATTGCAATCTCTTAAATTGAAATGGCATATCCGTTGGAATCATAGGAATGCGAGGAATGAGGACATCTTCACCTTTGAGTGTTGCTTTTACGTCCAACAGATGGCGCTGTTTTTCACAAAAAGCATGTTTTTACTTGTCACAGGTGTGACATCTATATAATAGTAGGTATATAAAATCACGCGCGTATTCGAATGCAACGTTGTGTCAAAATTTCAAAGCAATCGGTGAAGAACTTTCGGAGATTTAAAATTTTGAACAAACGAACATTTACATTTTTATTTATATAGATTAATTGAAGCGTGGCTAAAAAAAATGCCTTGATTAGCAGTCCAAAATAATCCCCTGTGCAATTGCATTGAATACTTCTACAATAATTACTGATGCTATAGTTTTAGTTTTAGAAACTGGTGAAAAGGCTATGCACAATAGGCCCAGATAATGTGACTCATCTCACTTCAGTATCAGGTTTAGACTCTGATTTGAACAAAGTTTGATTGATGATGGTTAATCTGAGCATTCCTTTTCTGTTGTTTATTAGCTTTTAGTTGTTGTATTTGTGGGATTGTTCAGAATCATCCAAATTGTCTCAGTTATTTGTAATATCTGCCTTATTATCTCTGTGTACCTGCCTGGTGACTCTAGCCATCATTAGAGATTGCCTTTGTTTGCCGAAACAAATGAAGCTGGGTAATTGATTTCAAGAAAAGACTTTTTTACCTGTGGAATATCTGCACTAAAGAGACACAGCTGGCACCCAGTCTAAATTATTTTTTACTCCAGTTTTAGACCCTTGTTTAAATAATACTTATTTTTTAACTGAAGTGCCCATGTTACTTTTATATATGTTATTTTTTTACATATTTTCCCATGTTAATATATTATACCATTGTATTGCTCTTATCGTGTAATTATTTTACTTTTGTATAGTTTAAAGATGGTCTTTGTATGGTTTAAAGATAAAATAAATGCACAAACAATCTGTTAAGAAAAAAAAGTTAATAGTTTCAACCAATAACTTACCATACTGTTCCCGGACTCAGCCTTTTCCCCCTTTTTAAGAAATGTATTTAAAATTTAAATTAATTGAATGTAATTAATTCAAATGTATTTAAGAAATGTATTTCAGAAACAAATACCGTACTCATTTTGTGGGAGAAATACAGGATGCAAGGAACTATTTGAGGAAGACTTCTTCGTGTTTTTCAGTTATCAAGGGGAAGGCATAAAATTGAAAGCAAGAAATGTTGAAGAATGGCTCACTTAAATACATATGCAAAGTGTACATATATGCAGAGATTGTTGCAGAAGGCAGTATACATTGTTGCAGAAATACTACACAAATCAAACTCATCTTGATCCAGATTTGATTTAATCTAAGCTATGTATATATCTTTGTCATGCATGCATAGTGAATCACAGTACATCCATATGTTTCTTATCAAGGAAAGCAGCAGTACATGTGTTTTTAAAAATATAAGGATATAATTCTCACAATTCTTAGATTTCTTCCTTTTCTGTTCCATAGGCAACTTATCGCATAGTCGACACTGAGTCCTAGTTCCCAGTTCACAAACCACTGACTAAGCCAAAGGAAGTTGTCATTTTTTTCCCTTCTTTTCTCCATGAATTCCAATTAATACTTTTAAGACCAGCATCGGTTACATGCTTGCTTAGAAGGAAACTGGGAGTATGTATTCAGGATCCCTATAGATTTAAAACCTCCCTCGGTGCATCAGTTTTAGCAGCCTGCTTCTATTTTTTTAAAAAAAGAAAAAGGATTTATTTGCAAATCAGATTTTTCCCCAGTTCTTAACAGTCCCTCAAAATAAATCATACGAAAGGAAATAAACCAAAAGGAAGTTGGGAGTTGCACGGATAAGGAAAGAAAAATGCCAAAGCTGCTACTTTGAGAAGTCTCAACAAGCTTTTCAGTACTGGCTCTAACTTTATTGAAAGGTTACATTAACAGAATCTTGCAAGTCTGAAAGTATATCTCTCCCCACCCCCAAATTTGCAGTCCAAAAACCTGGGGGGGGGGGGTCCCCCTCTGAGGTTCGTCACGTTCCCATTCCTTCTGCAGACTCAATGGCCATTTGTCTGATCCTTGTCCAGTCTGGGGCCCTTCCGTTTCCCAACGTCATTCCCACGTGACATTGCAAGTATTCAAATGGCTCCAGGACTGCTACAACCATCCCTTTGAATGATGAATTAGTTTTATTTGGGGCTTGAATGTTAATTCCCACGTTTTATGTTATTTATTTATTTATTTATTTATTTATTTATTTATTTATTTATTACATTTATACCCCGCCCTTCTCCTGGTGGACTCAGGGCGGCTTACAGCCAGTTTAAAACAAAACAATCAATACAATATACAAAATTTAAAATGTAGTTAAAAAGAAATATTAATATGGGCCTTTTCTTCCTTTTTTAAAAGTTATTTAAAAACCNGAGGGTGGGGGCTCCAACAGAGAAGGCTCTCCCCCTGGGGGTCGCCAACCGACACTGTCTGGTTGACGGCACCCTGAGGAGACCCTCTCTGTGGGAGCGTATCGGCCGGTGAGAGGTGATCTGTGGCAGAAGGCGGTCTCGGAGGTAACCAGGTCCGATGCCATGGCGCGCTTTAAAGATGATGATCAACACCTTGAAGTGCACCCGGAAGGCCACAGGCAGCCAGTGCAGCTCGCGCAGCAGCGGTGTTACATGGGAGCGATGAGTCACTCCCATCACCGCCCGCGTGGCTGCATTCTGGACTAACTGGAGCCTCCGAGTGCTCCTCATGTTACCAATTGTTTATATATTTGTTCCTAATCCAATTTCAGATTTGAGTCCTGGGTCACTCAAGAGTTGGTGGGCCAGAGCAGCCTATAAGCCAGTAGTAGCGAACCTATGGCACGGGTGCCAGAGGCGGCACTCGGAGCCCTCTCTGTGGGCACACATGCCGTCGCTCCAGCCCCGCCTACCCCCGTGGCCCCCTCCTCACCAGCAGCCTCCCTGGAGAAGAATCACCCCTGGGTGCGGCCCACACGGAGCAGCGCAGCCAAGGACATAGCTGGGCAGCAGGGACACGACTCCACCCTCGCAGCCCATAGCGTGCAGATGATGCTGTAGGGTGTCGGCAGAGGGCGTAGCTGCCATGGTGCTGCAGGGCTGCCTTGGTGATCTGCTGCGGGCCATGGAGGCAGTGCGTGTCCCTGCTGGTGGGCGGGGCAGGGGGCAGGTGGGGGCGGAGCAGGCAGGGTGGGAGGCGGGGGCGGGGGGAGCGGTTTTTGGGCACTCGGTCTCTAAAAGGTTTGCCATCACTGCTATAAGCTGTGCAAATAAATAACTGCCCCTCTCAAAGCTGATCTATATCAATCTTCGGAGCCCCTTGCTCCTAAGAAGGATGTGGTTCTTCTGCAAACATTGACATTGGTGAAAAACAGAAGAAGGTTCCGTGCAAAGTATTTCAGTGTTTGCGAATCCTGAAGGAAGCTTGGGGCAACACTCCCCTTCGTGGCCCCTTTTCAGAATCTTCCATTACAGCAGGGGTGTCAAACTCAATTTCACTGAGGGCCGCATCAGCATTGCGGTTGCCCTCAGGGGGCCGGCTGGGTGTGGCCAGGGTGGGTGCGGCATACTGGGTGGGTGTGGATGGAGTGGGTGTGGCCTACTGGGTGGGTGTGGCCAGCTCTACATCATTCGTGTCAAGGGTGCCTGTGGGGGCCTGGGCAGGAGTGGGACAGATCTGAGGGTCTCTGGCAGAAGGGGGTGGGACCAGGGCAAGTGCCAAGGCATGGTCCACTGGAGGAGCCTCACTGTTCCTCTCAGGCCATGCGGGAGGGGGCTTATGGAGCTAAGACTGAATGCGTTTCAGCATAGATGGCCACCACAAAATTGTACATTGACTCCCAGCTGGCCTGGGCCAGGGCCAAGGCAGAGGGGGCCGTTCCCTCACTGTTTCCAGGATGGCTTCGCAAGCCACATGAAACCACTTCGCGGGCCGCATCCGGCCCCCGGGCCTTGTGTTTGACATGTCTGCATTACAGGTTGTCCTCGATTTACAACAGTTGGCTTATTGACTTTTCAAAGTTACAATGGCCCTGGGAAAAAGTGACCTATGACCGTTTTTCACACTTAACAACAGTTGCAGCATCCCCATGATCACATGATCAAAATTCAGATGCTGGGCAGCAGGTTCGTATTTATGACGGTTGCAATATCCCATGGACATGTGATCACCTCTTGTGACCTTCCAGCAAGCAGGTTCAATGGGGAAGCCAGATTCACTTAAACAACTTGGTTACTACTTTAGCAACTGCAGGGATTCACTTAACAACTCTGACAAAAAAAGGTCGCAAAATGGGGCGAACCTCATTTATCGAATGTCTTGCTTAACAACAGAAAATTTAGGCTCAATTACAGCCGTAAGTCAAGGACTACCGGATCTTACAAAATTGGGAAGGCTGCAGTTGCTCTTTCCAGCTGTTGATTCTTTCGGCTCTCAAGCTTAAGATCCTGAAAGGGGAATGGCTCTCCCTGACTTAATCAGATGAACAAACAGAACTGCAATCCATAGGAGTTTTGATGGTTCTTGTTTTTATTTTTGGCACTGAAAGAGTCAGACTACCTGCTTGTTCCTTAATGCCATGTGCATGAGGGTCTTTTTTTATTTATCTACATAGGTTATTCTTAGCATTGGCAGGACTAAAGATGGAACTACTTCCGAAGGATGGAAGTAGAGTAAAGCCCTGAGAAGTACCAGATCTGTTCGCACTACAGATTTTAAACTACTACCAGTAAGCTTCCATTCTCAGAAAAGTTTGGGGAAATCAGAACAAAACTTCTCAGACCCTGTTGCCAACAAAGAACCAATCAGAGACCAGGCCTTTCTGACCTGACACCAATTGGAAACGAACTTGGCTAAAGACCAATCAGAAGTCAGGTCACCTGGTGATAAAGGCAGGCACCCAGTCAGTCCCTACTCCAGTGGTTCTCAACCTTTTTAATGCCGCAACCCCCAACTGGTCGTAAGTCGAGGATTAAACCGGTCGTAAGTCGAGGACTAAACCGGTCGTAAGTCGAGGACTAAACCGGTCGTACGTCGAGGACTAAACCGGTCATAAGTCGAGGACTACCCAACCGGTCGTAAGTCGAGGACTTTCCCTGCCCGGGAGCGCCGCGCATGCATGGTTCCACCCCCTGCGCCAGCCGAGGCGTAGCTTGCAAGCGGCAGAGACGGAGCAGGCCGACCACCAGCTGGCCCAGCCCAAGGGAGGTAAGGCACCTGCCGGAAAAGGGGGGAAAAATGGCGGACAAAAAAAATGGCGGACAAAAAAATGGCAGACAGCCTTGCTTGGCGACCCCCATGAAATGGTCCATCGACCCCAAATGGGGTCCCGACCCACAGGTTGAGAACCACTGCCCTATTCAGTTGGTTGCCTGTTGTCTATGCGTAGGAAAAGGCTTTGCCTCTGAAGATGCCAGCCACAGTTGTGTAGTCATTAAACCCTGAAGCTCAACGCTGCCCAACATATACAGACTGCGAAAGCCTACACCAGTACATTACTCAGATGCTCATATTTACTGTTGTATATAAGGAAAGCACAGGTTTAGATTTGCATACTGAAGCTAGTTTTCCAAAACTGCTCGAACTACTGTAGGCCAGTTCTTGTTTGGCTGCTAATGTTAGCAGAGGAGTGCATTTTGGGGGAATGTTTCCAAATCACACTGTGGGATTAGCTAGATTGGAATTCATGCTCAGTTCCAATCACAGCAAATGATTACTCCTTGCCAAGCATGGGGAAAAAAAGTGTGAGCAACTAAATCCAGAGAATTATATCAGCATTAATAAAGTGGCAAGGGCCAAGGCAGACATGCCCTGCAAATGAAACAAAAAGCACCACTTTGGCATCTCCTGGAAGCTGTTGTGTGTTGTTTAACTTGGCAAGGTTTTGCTGTGTAATTATTTGGATCTGGATTATTTGCCGGGATGGATGCATCATGGTTTGTCAAGCTGTGAGCAGCTTTTGGAAAATCAGCATTGGAGGGAAATGTTGAGACAAGATCAAATTTCTCTCAGGTGGGGGTCAAAATGGCAAGGGTTAATTGCAGAATGCAAAATAGGCAGCAGGCCTGATCCAGGCACAAATTCAAGTTAATTATAGTCCATCTGGGTATGCAAAGTCCAGGTGGAATGGGAATCACCAATAACAAAAGAGGAATGCTATTGCAAGATAAATGACTATACCTTTAGCAGAATGTAATAGGTACACAGATATATTGGTGTACCCTTGTCTGAGAATATATTACAGTTGTTTAGAAGAGGGTCTATTAATTAGTCTACAGCTATTACTAACTGATGACATTATTTCTACCTACAGTGAAAGCTCTGTGACCCTGTTTATAAGGTGTCCTTATTTCAGCTGACACCTACATCTTCTCTCCATTAATTTGATCTAAATCATGTGGTCTGGTGTCATGTTAATGCCACCCACGACATTATACTAAAGTGAAGTGCTGGGTATAATCATTGTGATTGATATAAATATCAGCCTTCCATAGGCTCTACAGATAAATGGGATTTAAATTCCTGCGATATTCAGCCATTCTGGCTGGGAGTTGGTCCAATGTATTGGAGAGCACTAAGTTGGAAAGGCTGTTATAGAAAACTCTGCCACGGGTATAATACATTGGCAGTCTGTATCACATGACAGATGATTGAGCTAATGCTAGCCCTGAAACCAAAAGGCTAGGAATTAGGATTTTAAACTTCAGAATTTCATTTACAGGTGGTTCTTGACTTACGATCACAGTTGGGACCAGAATTTCCACGCTAAGCAAGCGATTGTTAAGTGAGTCACTGGCAGTTGTTAAGTGAATAATGCAGTCATTAAGCCAGCTTCCCCTATTGACTTTGATTGTTGGAAGATCACTGGGAAGGTTGCCAATGGCAATCCTATGATCCCAGGACATTGCAGTCATTGTAAATACATGCCAGTTGCCAAACACCTGAATTTTTATCACATGACTGCGGATGTGTCATAAGTGTGAGGATTGGTAGTCAGTTGCTAAACGAATGGTTGAAAAATTAAGGACTATCTCTATTTTCCTTATGTATTTTTGAAATAATTCTCTGAAGGTATGATATCTACAATTACCTAGAGGTTTCAGTGTAATTTTTATAATAGACTCTCAGTTGCTTGCAACTGAAACAGTGTAAATCTACATCAACCACTTACGTTTCTTATTAGTGCCCAATAATATGAGCATTCTGGGAACATACATACAATAAAAATGTGTACAAGCCTAGTTGAAATAAATAAGCAATATCATTTCAATTCTCTTCCAAGGAATCTTTAACTAGTGATAAGGTTATAAATCATTATCATGCTCCATTTGTGGAGCCTTCAAAAGCCGAACAGTTGAGGTTGTGCACATTTTTAAATAGAAGGACTATAAGGTTTACATAAGCATTTTCTTTTTGTAACCCTGAAAAGACCTCTACTAGCAATAGAAAATAAATGCACTTGACAGACCTCATTTGATCAAAAATATGCAAGAAAGTTTACAGCACATTTCAAAAAGTGATTTAATTAATGCTAAATACACCTGGAAACAATCTAATTAAACTCAAATAATCTTGTCAAACTATATTGAGATTAAACATTGGTTTTTCAAAGAAATGTTTATAACTGGCAATACTTAAAATGGAGCATACCTAGAGGATGCCCGGAAATTCATCCAGATCTTCATGATAATTTGTTTTTCACTCATCTTTGATGTATAAGACAAGGGAGATACAACCATGAGTAAGTCTAAAGAAAAAGAACCAAATTTGTCTTTTTCTATCTTAGATTTTCATACAAGGTCTAATAAAACTTTCTGCAACTTGGTTTTTATCATGTTTTTATCAGAAGAGCCCCAGGTTGTAGAAGGATGGGCTACATCAAATAAACACTTGTGCATGTACATTTGTAAAATACACTGTTCACATATTATGTGTGTATCCCATAGTACACTCCAGGAACCTAAAACAATATGTATTTCTCCCATTTCATTTTATCTTCATAATATTACTTCTATTAGATAGAATAATTCTACTCTAATAGAATTGACTTCAATCAATGTCCCCATCAGAGTGAAGATTTAAGCCTATATTTCTTTATTTCTATTCCAATGTTCCAACATTGTGGTCACCACTGGGGGGAAAAATGGAAACATCTCTTGAGAAGCTTAGTCCAATGAGATAATACTATTTAAGCAATGTAGTTAGGTTTTGAATCATAATTACCTCTATTAGCTGAGCTTTAATCAGTGCTAGATGACACATCATTAGATATTTTAGTCCCACTTTTCATTTCTGTAGACTGTCTGCTAGAAGTTGATCTAATTTATAGATCTAATATAGAGTTTCCTACCTGAGCAGGGGGTTGGACAAGAAGACTATTCCTATTCCTATTCAATCCTATTCCATTCCATTCTAAATTTATGAAACTGATTGGAGCCAATATTGTCTGCTTAAATCAACAAAGCTTTTCCCAAATCTTATGCAGAAGTCCACTCCTGTCACAAAATTTACTGTATGGGAGGAGCCAGGTAGCAATCTGGAACTTTCTGTTTGTATTCTTTAGCTCAGTGTTTCTCAACCTTGGCAACTTTAAGATGCGTGGACTTCAACTCCCAGAATTCCCCAGCAAACAGTCTTCTGATATCTAAAGGTCTTCCACAAAGAAAAGGGGGTCAACCTATTCTCCAAGGCACCTGAAGGCAGGATATGAAGCAATGGATAGAAACTTAAGGAGAAATCCAGCCTAGAAATAAGAAATTTCCTGAAGTTAGAACAATTAATCAATGGAACAGATTGTCTTCAGAAGATGTAGGTGCTCCATCACTGGACGTTTTTTAAGAAGACATTGGACAGCCATTGGTCTGAAATGGTATAGAGCCTTCTCTATACCATTGGATTAGAAGACCTCCAATGTCGTTTCCAACTCTGTTATATGTTCATTAGAAGGTTGTTTGCAAATGAATGCACCAGTATTTCTCCACCTTAGCAACATTCAAATGTGTGGACCTCTCAAGATCTAAGGTCTTTAAGCGTTCTAGCTGGGGAATTCTGTGAGTTGATGTCTATAGATCTTAAAAGTATTAAGATTCAGGTAGTCAATCACTGAATCATACAGACTGAAATAATTACCTAGTTTAATGCTCCCTGTGGGCTGATTATACTTGATGACCACAACATCCAGCACTAACTGGTGGGTACAAATGACTCCTGCTTTTGATGGAATTTGTGTTTGAAAATTTTGACTCAAAGGTGTTTTCTCAAAAGGCAACTAGACTTTCTTGGTTTTTTTCTTTGAAAACATTTCAGTTCCCATCCAATAAGCTTCTTCAGTTCAATTCTCGCAGTTTCTTGGATGAGAAACGAAACGTTTTCAAGGAAAAGACCAAGAAAGTCCAAGTGCCTTTTGAAAAAGCACCTTTGGGACAACCATGACCTGAGTGATTGAGAATCTCACAGACATTTGAAAACTCTTGAGTTACCAAGTGCTTAGAAATGGCATTCATATGCTGTGTTCCCTAACCTGGCCTGGCCAGATGTGGCTAGAGATTTCAGAAGGGGGGTAACAGGCTCAACACATGTGAAGTCAAGAGGTTGGGAAAATCTAAACTAGTCAGTACAAGCAGTTACAAATCCCCCCAAATTGAGCTGATCCAAATTAGTTTTTTTCTCCCCTTCACAACCTACCAGGTATGTAATTATGAGCTGTCCAGAAACAAATCAGATATAAATATTCTGTGTTAAGTTTAACCCGTGAATTGCACACTCTCAGATAAGATCAAAACTGATTGCTAGCAAATGTTTAAAATAGTTGCAGATGTGCGGGTTAGCCCTCCGTAACACACTGATATCTGTGGAGCAGAATGAGAGAAGGAATTTTTTTTCAGTTTACAAAAGCTTCCCCAATCTGTAACCTGGATGTGCTTCTTAGGAAGAAAATAATGAGGCTATTTATGAATCTATTACAATGGCCAAATTCAAGGGACTTTGCTTGACAAAACTGAGGCAAAATTTCTATAGTGGGATGCTGAACACATCTGCCCCCAGTTCTCTACTGAGTTATTCTCTGAAGTCATGTTTATTGGCCTTTGAAATACAAAAATCCACCTCGAATATGTCTTATGTTGTCAAATTAACCACAGCAAAACTGTGATGAAAAGCAGCTGTATTCTACAAAAAGGCAAGTACGTTTCTCCATCCCACTCAATATGTTCCAAGCTTACATACACGACCAGGGAGGTCATTCAAATAGATTTTTGTCAAAAATAAAAATAAAAGACTGGAAGAATTGAAATTTCTTGGGGAAGCCTGCCTGGCTTTCCTGCTCATCGTTTAGTAGTAGCAAAATAAACTATCCTGATTCTTAAGACCAAAGAGCCAACCTCTGTTATGATCAGAATTGCCAACATTGACTGGCCCGGTTCTCCTGAACAAACAGCCATAATGGTGGTTACTGCCTATTCAAAACTGTAATTATCGCTTGGTGATTCCAAGCCACCATTGACCCTGTAATGTCTCACCAGTTCAGCCACTGCTACTCCTGGTGATTACTCACTCCGCTCTACTATTCACTAACAGGATACCAATAAAGGAGAATATTTGTAGCTCAGGGTTGAAACGAGGTGTCATTGGTACATTCCGAGGTCGATTGTTTTCTTTCAGACATTTCATTATCCAAACTAGGTAACATCATCACTGACTTAACACAGGTTACCTAGTTTGGGTAATGAAATGTCTGCAAGAAAACAACCAAGCTCAGAGACCACCAAGGGCCCCACACTAACAGAATGACAGAGTTGGAAGGGACCTGGAGATCTTCTAGTCCTACTCAAGCAGGAGACTCTACACCAGGGGTAGGCAACCTTGGCTCTTGTATGACTCGTGGACTTCAACTCCCAGAATTCCTGAGCCAGCCATGCTGAGGGAAAAGGGAGAGGTTTCCAAGCTGAGCCATGCTGGTTCGGGAATTCTGGGATTTGAAGTCCACAAGTCATAAAAGAGCCAAGGTTGTCTACCCCTGCCCTATACCATTTCAGGTAAATGGTTGTCCAATCTCTTCTTAAAAACCTCCAGTCCTTTGAAGGCTACCATTTATCTACTTCCTTCCTATGGACCGAGAGGAGGCAGGAACTGTAGTTATTGACAGATCAGCAGTGGTGAAATGATGACCCCCTTCTTTTATAATACCTTTTAAAGCAATGTTTATCAAACTTGATGTGTGGGCTTCAATTTTCCCAAATCCTCCAGCTAGCACCTCAAAAGTTGTCAGGTTTGAAAAAGAGTTTCAAAGAATGGGAAAAGCAAGACTTCCCAAAATCAATCGGCCGACTTTTTAGGTGGCTAACCACGTGCGCTAAAAACATTTCACTTTCATTATAGGGCGGAAAAATATCACAAAAGACGATAAGTTCTATCTCTGTTTTGGTGCTCTGCAGATGAGTGGTCCAGATCCCATGGTCCCCAGCTAATGTAGCCAAAACAGCTTTTAAATAGTTTAATTTACAAGGAAAGCCATATTGGTTGCAGATAAAAGGGTTTAAAACTCCACAATATCTTGGTAGTCATACTTTGGGGGAATTTGGTGTAGAAAATGATTTCAGTGTTTCTTGAAAGTGAGAATTTAACCTGAGCAAGGATGAGTGAAGCAGCCTGTTTTAAGTTTAGCAGAAAGATGGTGTATTATATAAAATACATAGAGAATAGGAAGGAAATTATACTGTAATCAGGAAAATACAAAGGAAAAAATCACATCCCTGCCAAACTTGGCAAGGCAAGCTACCGTGTATCAGCAGGGAACAAACTTCACACTCATCAGCACTGAAGATGTTACCTAGTTGGGTAATGAAACATCTGCAAGCAAACAATCAAACTTGGCACCAAGGACTCCACAGTTCAACCCTACATATATGAGCTACCCAAATTCTCTTCTGTTGGAACACAGAATAGTTTGAAAACCTAAACCTTAACTTATAAGAGTAAGATAATTTTGTGGTTGTACTTTTTTGCTGCAAGGAAAATCGTAAACTTCTATTTTCTTTTCAGTTCTTTCTTTCTGTACTTTTGCTTTTCTTCCCTCTTTCTCTATTGCTCCTTCTTAGTTTCTGTTAGAATCTTTTTTTAAAACTTCAGTGAAGAAAACCCACGTCATAACAAACAACATAATTTCAGATGAGAGGTAAGAAACAAGTATACTTGCAACAATAAAGTCAGGAAGGAAACATCCTGTAATTAGAATCTCACCACCAAAGAGCAGAGAAGGAGATAAAGACGAAACAACACAGAAGAAATTCTTCAACCTATCTATATCTCTCTGTCTTGTGGTCACTGGGCTCCGAAACCCTGCGAAATAGTGCAATTAAAGTCACACTTGTAAGACTGACTAAATTTCTCTGCCAAAGGGGAACATAAGTCCCAATTAAAGATATATCCGTCTGATTAAAGTTGCTCTAGCTAATTCTAAGTTAATGACTTGGTTGGATGAGATTCTTTTATTTTCAATAACCTCTTTCCTTTCCCAATAAGCCCGTACATCATTTATCTGCTGTCATGGCCATTACATCAGTAAATGCTCGAAGATATTCCCTACATGATTTACAAGAGTCCAGGTGACATTGTCCTCCATTTATAGCACGCACGCACGCACACACACACACACACACACCATTTTTTCTGTCTTGCTTTTCCAGAGAAAATCAGTATCTAGATGGATATTGGAAAGGTGAACAGTATCCTTTCTTCTTTCTCAGTATTTATGTCCTGCCTTGTAGTCTGCTCTTTCCACCTATTTTAGAACAAATTTCAGATTGAATTAATCCCATGTTTATTCCTATATCACTGTCTGTCTGTCTGTCTCTCTTTCACATTCAAATAGATCTACATTTGCTTATTTATTTTTGTTCCTCTTCTCATTTTATTTAATGAAAGTTGCCTGGCCAAAAATATCCGCATACCTGAAGGATCAATATCAAGAGAAATTTATCTTGGTATGGAGAAGATGGATAGATTATATTCAGAGAAAATATGAAATGAATAATTATCATATAGCCTTTGATTAATTATTGTTACTTATAAATATTTTTGTATATAATTTATATATGTAGTTTATAGTTAAATTGTATATTAGAGTTAAAGTAAGTTTATACTTGTTTATATTATGAATGGGTTGTTAGGGTTAAACTTGGATTATTATATGCTTAATCCTGTACTCAGCTCTGGGAAGTCGGGGGGGGGAGGGGGGAAGGGGATTAGGGGATGGAAATTATAAAAATTGATGTATTTATATGTTATAGGTAAATAATAATTGTAATGAAAAGAGGAGATGCTCGGCTGGTACCCCAACTGCACTCGTTGGGGTGGTTAAGAAGGGAGACGGGATGTAGGTAGGTGGAAAGGAGGAAGGAGGAGAGGTTGTGGGTTTAGAGGGAGGAAGGACAGGAAAGTGTATGAGGGTGGAGGCAAGACGGGGACTGCCGAGCGTTTCCGAAAATGTATTGATTTGGATTATCATTTTTTTTGCTTGTGTATGTAAATGCATCATATTGGTATTTGTTGTTTAATTATAAAAATCAATAAAATTTTATTATAAAAAAGAAAAAAGAAAGTTGCCTGGCCATCTTTTATTATGTCAGTTATGTTCTAATAGTCTGAGAAGACTTGGGCTCGCTTATCAAACTTTGCCTTGCCACTAACCAGTTTCATTTACAAAGTCTCATTCACAAATCATTCATAATGTACTTTAGATCTTCATCTCACCATTCATCGGCCAGTAACTTTGCTCAGAGGATACTAGATAGCTAGTTCTCTCTCTCTCTCTGAGGAGTGTCCTGCCTCTGGAGTTTCTATTGCTCTCATAGGCTCCCCAAAGAAATAACAAATGATACAACACAAGAGAGTGGGATTTGCTGCAACACCAAATTCATCCACTGCTGAAGGGGCTGGGAGTTAGGATACAACCCATTTTCAGAGAATGGCAAGGAAGCACAATTTGTAAGAGCTTGCAACAAAACAACTTTATCAGTGTCCAGTCAGAAAATGGATAGCAAGAGAGGCATACATCATTAGAAGCTAAGGCCTGAAGATAATTTCCTGGTCAGAACAGAGGGAGACCTTCCAGCTTTTGGAATGTAGTATACATTTGGAAAATAATGTCCTGGTGGAAGGAGTAAAAAAAACAACACCCTCAAAATAATAATAATAATAATAATAATAATAATAATAATAATAATAATAATAATAATAATAATAATAGTAGTAGTAGTAGTAGTAGTAGTAGTAGTAGTAGTAGTAGTAGTAGTAGTAAAGTTGGAAGGGACCTTGGCGGTCATCTAGTCCTGCTCAGGCAGGAAACCCTATACCGTTTCGGACAAATGGCTGTCCGGTCTTTTCTTAAAAACTTCCAGTGTTGGAGCATTCACCACTTCTGGAGGCAGGTTGTTCCACTGGTTAATTGTTCTAACCGTCAGGAAGTTTCTCCTTAGTTCTAGGTTGCTTCTCTCTTTGGTTAGCTTCCACCCGTTGCTCCTTGTCCTGCCTTCAGGTGCTTTGGAGAATAGCTTGACTCCCTCTTCTTTGTGGCAGCCCCTGAGATATTGGAACACAGCTATCATGTCACCCCTCGTCCTTCTCTTCATTAAACTAGACATACCCAATTCCAGCAACCGTTCCTTATATGTTTTAGCCTCCAGTCCCCTAATCATCTTTGTGTAGAAAAATATATATAGGTGGAGCCAGCTGCACAGTTATATGTAGCATGGAGTGCTGCAGTTTAGATTTGCACTGGAAAATCACTTACTGGACAAATCAGTCGGAATTTCATAGCTACTGAACATATGCGATTCTCTTTAAGGGTCACTCATCTGTTACTGCATTTTTGTCCCCTCCCCTGCTTTTATAGACATTTGTCTTAGCTTTTTTTCCCTTTCAAACTGTTGATGGTCTCATAAACATGTTGGAAGCTTTATCTTGTTTGTAGACAATACAGTTTGAGCCATATAAACAATGAAACTCTTTTTAAGTTTTGATTTTGGAAATAGAAGCCAAGATTACAACCCAAAGAGAAAACTGGATAAACAATCTGTTCTCTGTGCCTGATTTGATACTCTTAGAAGCACGAAGCTGAAGACACCAGCCTGAAGATGACGAATGTGACTTCGTCGAAACGTCGCCAAGGTACTTTTAATTCTACGCGGGAGAAAACCCGAATAACTAAAGACCTCCCATAAAGGATATGGCTAACTGATGAAAGCAGAACAAGCTAGAAATGGCCATCTTAGTCTCCTGATTTAATTCTTTAACTCTTTGTCAGAAAAAGAAATTTGGATATAGATAGATAGATAGATAGATAGATAGATAGATAGATAGATAGATAGATAGATAGATAGATAGATAGATAGATAGATAGATAGATAGATAGATAGATAGATAGATAGATAGATAGATAGATATAGAATACACATCTACTGAAAATATTTTTCAGGTATAATACCAACATTCCTTAAAGGCAGAACGACATTCATTTGCAGGGAGAGTAAAAAAAAATCCAGATGTAGGCTTCAATGGTGGGAAGTCAGGCATGCTTTTTTGACATGCACCACAGTTGTGTTATTGCAACTGCTGCCTTGACTAGTTTAGCCTTGTCAGACACTTTTGACACAGTGGCACTTTACATCAATCTCCAAGGCAAACCGTAGCAACCTCTCTTTTTTTTACTAAACACAGTAAAGTAAGTAAAAGGCGTATCCAAAGAGTACAAACTTAGTTTAACAGAGTACAGCATTCAGACGATCAAGAGGCTCATACATTTGTATATTAACTCTTGTAAGTTAAACTGCTTTTAATGCCTCTAGCGAATGAGACTCAGTGAACTCGGCTGGCTACTCTGGATAGTTCAAGTGACCTCAGCTGGATTTCTTCTTTCATACTCTTCCTATTTATAAGTTCTCCTGTCTGTCAAAGAAAAGATCATAGCTCATTTTGACAGATTATGCATGAGTCTTTAAAAATACCATCTTCCCTTCCAGATTGTGAAATATAACAGCAACAGAGTTGGAAAGGACCCTGGAGGTCTTCTAGTCCAACCCCCTGCTCAGGCAGGAAACCCATTTCAGACAAATGCTTGTCCAATCTCTTTAAAACTTCCAGTTTTGGAGCACCCAAAACTTCTGGAGACAAGTTGTTGCACTGATTAATTGTTCTAACTCTCAAGAAAATTCTCCTTAGCTCTAGGTTGCTTCTCTCCTTGATTAGTTTCTTGTGTCCAACATCTTTATCAGTATACATTGTCCTGAGATAGATTTGCCCAGATAAATACATACACTCAGTTCCTGGGCTATCCACGCACTGTATTCAACAACTTTTCCAAAGATCTTCCTATCAAACACGGCCTTTTTGACTCTAAGCACGTCTCATTTTCTAATTCTGGGAAGAGCTTTGAGTTCTATTAATACAGGGCACCAGGTGCCAGGGTCAAAATTCAGTTAAAGAATGTAATGGTTTCCTGCAAATTAACTGAAGTTGCTTCCTTGCAGAAACCTTGTTGTTTCATTGGCCTGTGACCAGATGCTTTTCCTTAAAGAGGTCTCTTTGTTTTTCTTATAGGCTCGCTCAAATTAAAATGCCCAGGTGGTGGGTGCTTCCTTCAACATCGCCTAAATCCTGGAAGGCTATTTTGTTTCCAAATTCAAGGGGGCAGATGAGAAATGAACAGCTTCATTTTGCCAGGAAAGCAATTAAAGTCAGGGCCACTGGTGCTACCTCTTGATTCCCGTCACTTCAGTTTGTCCCACTGGCTGAACAGAGATTCATTTCAAATGAAAAGGTTGCGTGGCAGGAGGGCACTTGCTGTGTCAAATGTTGATGTTCCTCTTATCTACAGCCGTGAAATGCACATCCAGATTGATAATGCAAATGCTGCCTTTGTTCTACCGGCTAATGAATTCCTCTCTGTCAAGTAATGTTAGGAATCAGCACTCCCACTACGTCATCACAGCCACCTCCACTTCCCATGGAAACCATTTGAAGTTCAGCACTGTTGTCCTCTAACTAAATCATGAAGAAAGATTTTTTTTTAACTTTTAGAAATGGACACTGCAAGAAGCTACAAAAAGCTTCCAGGACTGTATACGATCAAAATGCTTGGAGGAATTGTTCCTTGGCAATATTTTCAGGTCTGTTCTTAAGTAGAGTGAAATGCATTAGGGATGGGCCACAATTTAAGAGCAGAGAAAGGCTTTGTTTGTTTGTTTGTTTAATGTCATTTATATTTAGTTTATACTTTACTGGAGAAAGGAGGAGAGGGCAGCGGCATTTAGATGCTTTATTTTTGCTATCAGTAATGCAGCTAGAAATGGATCTAGATGTTGACCCACAATTCCATAATCCGAGTGACAGATGATGGAGACCGTGTCAGAGAGACCAACTGTCTGTTACGGTCTGCATGTCTGGATCCCTTAAGCATGATAGTCTGTTTGAGCCTTCCTCCAATTTGTAACTATATATTCCTATGGGCCAGGTGGTTGTTAGGAATGTGGTTATGTATGCTGTTTTAAATGATGCCATTTTACCATTTCTGACTTTATCATTCGGCAGCCTTTTTCAATATGGAATGTATTCCCAAATCAGTGTGTTTAGCATCAAGGCAGCAGAAGTTTAGGTCTTTAACCATCATACATGTATACAGCAGGGACCTTCAAACTTGGCAACTTTAAGACTTGTGGACTTCAGCTGCCAGAATTCCCCAGCCAGCATTTGGAGACCCCTGATATAGAGTATCAGAGAAAGGAAGCTAGTTATGTAGCTCATACCAAGAGTTAACATGTAGAGTCATGTTGCCAAAAAATAAAGGAGAAGAAAGCCAGCATAAATGAATGTAGCAAAACAAATTGTTTTAAATTGAAACAATTGTAAAATTGGTCCTGTTATTTTTATGCAAGGGATCCTCCCGATAGTTTTACACTGGCTGAAAGGAGTATGCAAACCTAAGCGGTCTTTGACTGTCTGAATCAGCTAAGATAGGGGGGTTGAGAAAGATTTAAACTGGAGGAGGAGGAGGAGGAGGAAAAGGAAAAGGAAAAGGAAAAGTGGCTTTGGGCTCTCTAAATATATTTGGAGTCATCTTTGTCTGCATCCCCATTAGTTCCTTTTTTCTTTATTTTCCATCTCTCTATAAAGACTCCTATTTGTAAAGTTTGGAGGGGGGTGCAACCTTTTGGCCTGACCCTGAGCTTGAACAGCAATAAATATGTTTGGGTTCTGGAACTGTAAAGCAGGGAAGTAGCAAATGAGCAGGTCACTCTCTTTGGCATAGCTATTCCTAACTTCCTAATTTCCAACAGCATCTACTTCTGAAGACATTTCAACTCCAGTCTTTTGCTAGGCTCTAAAGTTCACCATCTTTTCAGCCTGGTTTACCCTTCCCTAACCTAACTTCCTCCAGATGTGTGGGGACTGCTATACTATCTGGGTGTGGAGCAGAACAAGGTATAAATATGATAAATAACAAAGTCCCATTAGGAACGACACATAAGAGTACAGAAGTCTTAACGGGGATTGCCACAGTTGATATAGCTAGCAGATGCAGAAAACCAATTGCTCTCCAATCACAAAGGGACATGGATTCCCTTAAATCATACAGAAACTAATATTACAAGTTTTGGCAGTGCTACCTGTTGCCAAATCATTTTTCCTTTATTGTTTTTCTTTCCTCGCTACAGGGAGTAACTGGAGAAGCTTAATTACCAGAAAGTGGCAATTTTAATCTCAAACCAAGCAAGTGGAATAATTTTAGCATATCCTGTTTCCCCTTAGGAAAACCCTGTCTTCCCCCACAGTTTTCCCTATAGGGAAAGGAAGGGAATTACAGAATGCATCATGGTTTCCTTGCCTTGCTTCCTACTTCCCCAAAGCAGCCCCTTGGCCTTGCACGTTGAGATGGGGCTTTCAGAAGTCAAGGCCTGCAAATTCCTAAAAGCCTTAAAACTAACATTGTTCTTCCCCTCCCCAAAGTGTTCTTTGGACTCAAAATGCAGGTAGGAAGTAGGAGAGACACGTCAGGGGAAAACCAGAAAGGGGACTATGGGTCATTTAACCCTTTCAGTTCTGCAAGCTCCTTTTCAATCATTTTTGCTTTTTTTTTACCAAGTAAAGTGAGTTGATGTGAAAACATGGCAAGTGGATGCAATCTCTGAAAGAGAAAGAAGGCATCAAAATAGTAGGAGTCATAGGATGGCATGGAGGTCAAAGCAGGCAAGATGGTGGATGCCATGGAGGTCATATTGTCTGCTTTGTCCTCCTGCAGATATTGCTGATCTGCAAGAGGGGGTTCACAAGTGCGAAAAACAAAAAAATACCAAATTCCTGATCAACAAGTTCTCTTACACAAACTCCTTTCTGCAACTTTGCCATAGTAATGACAGATATGGCTATTTTTTTTTCTTTCCTTTAGTACAAGGGTCCTCAACCCCTGGTCCGTGGACCGGCATGGGGGCTGCAGCATGCCAGAAACTGGGTCATGCAAACAAGCGAAGCCCCATCCGTGGGATGCAGGCAGCATGCGAAACCACCACCACCCTTCCGATCTGCGGAAAAACCTCTCTCCACGAAACTGGTCCCTGGTGCCCCAAAGGTTGAGGACTGCTGCTTTAGTAAACAGATCTTATAACAGAAAGTACCAACCTTCATTAGTTTTTGACTAAGCAGCCAAAGATTTCCTTCTTTTCCCTCCCAATTAAAGCTCTGTTATAGTTCCGCCGGCATAGGTCAGTCAGTTTTGGAGCATTCCCAGGAAGTGAGCGGATGAAATGACCCTCAACTAAAGGATGTCCTGAAGTACACCATGTTGGGCCTGCGCGTATTCTACTTCTCTAAGGCTTTGCCAATTCAGACAGAGCTACTGGAAAGGCAAATTGGCCACAAGAGCGGTTAGCCCGGTGATGCCAACAAGCTTGGATTATTACTGGTTTGGAAGGCATGAAGCTTTTGCTTTTCCAGCTCTTTCATTCTTTCTCAGCCTGTGCATATTCCACACTGGCCTAAAAGTCACAGATAATCCACTAGCAGAATCCTCCCTGTGATTCTCTGCCTTCCTTGGGCGTGATGTGGCCTAGCAAGGAGCACGTTGCGCCCATAGCTAAAAGTTCAGAGCTTGGAGGTCCCTTCAAAACTAGCTCTGTCACTGCTCATGGAGCCGGGCCAATACTAAAGAACAGCGCAGGGGCATCTGATCTCTTGGACAGAATCAGAGATTCAGTCATTTGCCTTGTATTTTCCTAATAGTAAATGAAAGCCATCACAATGTTGCCTTATAATGTCATTAATTATTAGGACATTCCCCCAACAGGCAGAGAAAAATTGGTAATATTGCAAATTGCCTCTGCATTATGGCACATTATGTATAAAATGGTGGTGTTTTTTTCAAAAATAATAGCATGATACATTTAGTATAGAAAAGAGGTTGTTCGATCAGCCTATTTTAGCCTTTAAAGAAGTCCATTAAAACATACAGGGAAGATATGTTAATAATTTCCCCCTAACTTCCTTGCTAGTTAAAGAAGCGCTTATTCTAATGATTACAGTGTTCATGCTAAACTGTGATGCGCCTACCAGTTTTTTAATGTTGATTAAGTCAACATTGGTTGGGTTACCACATTGTGCTATCCAAAACCTGTGACCTATAAACCAGAATTTGTAGGTTCGCCCAAGCTTACTGCAAAGAAAGACTTAGCAATGGGCCCATTATTGTAAGCACTCCCCGTTGACCATACTTCATAGATTTCATTCAGCCTTTCTAGCCTGATGCCTTCCAGACATTTGGACTTAAAAAAGTGTAATCTCCCTTGAGTGAAATTCAATTTCTCCAAATCCAGAATTTTAAGCCAGCATAGCTGTTGGCCACACTGTTCTTTTCCCAGTGCAATACCCATCCTATGCCTTATAACTTCAACTCTCAATGTTTCAGTGAGAATCTTGGATTTGTAGCTTCAACTCATCTGAAGAGCCCTAGGATAAGAGAGAGACTGCGCTAGGTGCTAATTGAAACTACAGAAGCAGGGCCAGATAGAGAGAGTTAAGTGGTTTGCAGTGAAGGATGAGATGTCTCTCCAAAGTAATCAGATTACACAGAGATCTGTTTTTGAATACCTCACCTCATCTCACCACTGCTCCCATATGTCATTTATGTGGCTCTCTCATGCTGTACAACGGTGGGGCCATATTTCTGTCTCTCTATTCTGCACACGTCTCTCCATTCTTCCTTCGTTCCTTCCTTCCTTCCTTCCTTCCTCCCCCCCAGTTTAATATAAGCAGGATACAGCTAAGTATGCATTCACCCCATGTTAAGTCCTGGGAATAATGGCGCTTGAGACGATTCATCTCTAACAAGTCTTTATTGTTTACTACACTCTCGAACAACGACAACCCCAGAGGCGCGCAAGCCTCTATATATACTCTCCGATCCCCGGACAATTCCCACCAGTCACGAGGCAGTCCTGTCCTGCCTTGCGCATGCGCGCAAGGCCGGCGCCGGTCAGTCTGGTCCCGGGCAGCTTTTGCAAATGCCCGGGACTCTTGCAACTTCCCGCGCCTGCTTCTGCAGGCACGGGACACAACACCCCTCCCCCCTAGAATAAACAATGCTGCGCCCGACATGGACGCCACCTTTGATAGAAGGGTGTGAAGGAGCCGCCGTATCGTGGCAAATCATGCTGTCTAGTAGAAACTCCTTCGGTCGACCCAGGCAGCTCGTAGCGATGTAGCCTTTATTTCCGCACGCTTTTGGCGTCCACCGCGTCCAATGCAATGAATCTCAGCTGGGCCCTTGTCCTGACGATGTTTGGACCTCCTCCCAGCTGTTTGGTAATGCTTGTCCACCTTCGTGTGGATGGTTGCAGTCACTGGAGCGCTCCGAGTGGGCCGCCGAATCTTGGCCACTCCAATTCCAGATCTCTCAGTTGATTTCTCCAGCTCGCTGATCTCCCTGTTGAAATGTGTGCCTCCAAAGTCCTGGTCGAGGATCAGGGTCATCTCTGTAGCTGCACGCACCCTCCAGCAATTTCGTACTGGCCGGATAACGCTGACTTCCACGCCGTTTCACTCCCGGACTTCTTTGGGTGAGTCTTCTAGCTTTTCTTAGCTGTAGAGACTGTATCCCATCCTCGTCACCAGTGTTAAGTCCTGGGAATAATGGTGCTTGAGACGATTCATCTCTAACAGGTCTTTATTGTTTACTCCACTCTCGAACAACGACAACCCCAGAGACGCGCAAGGGGTCCCCGGACAATTCCCACCAGTCACGAGGCAGTCCTGTCCCGCCTTGCGCATGCGCGCAAGGCCGGCGCCGGTCAGTCTGGTCCCGGGCAGCTTTTGCAAATGCCCAGGACTCTTGCAACTTCCCGCGCCTGCTTCTGCAGGCACGGGACACAACACCCCACCTATCTGAAAAAACTGTGCCATGCAAATCACCCAGCCTAGATGAATGCCCCCCACAATTTAATCAGAGCTGGAAGCTCAGTGGAGTAACTGTTACCATGTTACAGAGAGCAAGTAAGGGGCAAAATTAAACACTCCTTTCAGGAGACAGTTCTAAAGCACAGGAGCCACATAAAAACAAAGCCTACAATCTCACCCATACTTCACATATTTCTTGGGCAATGAGGAGAGATATTCGCAACAGAAATTCTTGAGATGTTCTGACTGGACGGACAAATCCCATTTTGGCAAGGTGGTGCCTGATGTAATCTAGTGCTATATTGAACCCAATATTTCTATCCAATAGCCAGAATTCAGCAGCAACAGCAGCAGCAGCAGCAGCAGCAGCAGTAGTAGTAAAAACAATGAAACTAATATCAGGTAATATTACAATTTAACTTTTTTTTAAAAAATCAAAAATTTAATTTTTTTAATGTATGCCCCCTTTAAAAGAAATCTATAAAAGTCCTAGAAGAATAGAATTGTCTTAGTCTGTATCAAAATAACATTGAAATGGATGTGTGTCTGCACAGAAATGCCGTTCCCTCAGGGCTCTGCAAATGAGCGTTGCTTGCAGCCAGTGATGCTCACAACAATTCCTTCCATGCATAAAATCACCACCACAGATAGATCTTATGTATTACTTCAAACCATTTCACTGGGACAGCTGCAAATTACCCAGAAATAACAGCCATCCAGCAGCCGATATACAATGCTAATTGAATCTTCAGAATCTTTGTGAAAAGCCTAGGAATTCAGCATGTCAAATCCGCAGACTTTAGATCAAACTCATTTTTAGTACAGTAGTATCCTCTTTGGCTGAGCACCAGAACACTGAGCAGCGTCCTCCCATGAGTAAAATGTTAAGTCACCAGAAGTACAGTCTGAAGAGCTACAGTGTCTTCTGCTCAGCCCAAAGACAAAAGAAGGAAAACTGATGGCCTGCCAGTCATCTAAATCCACCCCATATCTATTTTGCAGCCAGCAGAGTACCTAAATAGCACCCAAACTTGGTAATGGTGAAAAAAATACATTAGTTAAGGAACGGTTGCTGGAATTGGGTATGTCTAGTTTAATGAAGAGAAGGATGAGGGGGGACATGATAGCAGCGTTCCAATATCTCAGGGGCTGCCACAAAGAAGAGGGAGTCAAGCTATTTTCCAAGGCGCCTGAAGGCAGGACAAGAAGCAACGGGTGGAAACTAGGCAAGGAGAGAAGCAACCTAGAACTAAGGAGAAACTTCCTGACAGTTAGAACAATTAATCAGTGGAACAACCTGCCTCCAGAAGCGGTGAATGCTCCAACACTGGAGGTTTTTAAGAAGAGACTGGACAGCCATTTGTCCGAAATGGTATAGGGTTTTCTGCCTGAGCAGGGGGTTGGACTAGATGACCTCCAAGATCCCTTCCAACTTTACTATTATTATTATTATTATTATTATTATTATTATTATTATTATTATTATTATTATTATTATTATTATTATTTCTACCTTTGTTTTATTTTTCCTTTTTTAAATAATTGTCATTTTTGCTATTATAAAGTACAGATGATATGCATTTTCATGAATGAAGGCAAATATACGTGATCTCAGAATAATGTTTCCGAATCCAATCTGGGTTGGTCAGTTTATCAAGTATTTAGGAGGCGAGGGTTTGGCAGCACACAGAAACAACAGCCAGTGACTTAATAACCACCCATCAACACCCCAGTCAACAACTAAAAAGCCACACACAACAGGCACCATATAAATACCATACACAGGATAGCCCAAAGCACACACACTACTAGACAAAAGTTCCCTGAGGATGGGCTCCCGCACAAGTCCGAAAGCTCAGAAGACTAAAACTCCGGTCCTGGTGATCGACCCAGGTTGATCCTGCAATGTATATTTTGCCCCTCAAATCTCCACCCCTTCTAGTTCTTTTTGATCGGTCATTTAAAAAAGAAACATGCAGCCCTACTTCAGCCACAAAATGTTTATATGTATCTAATCCAAGTGAAGGATGGAGATTATGTTGCTGAAGAACAACTCCCAGCATCAATCACCACTGGCCCTGCTCGATCAGCTGCCTGATGCTGTTGTGAAATGACATCTGATGGCCAGAGATTCTCTCCAGCCCTACGTATATTAAACTGCTATGTTTTAAAGCTGTGGTCATTTCTGCACTATTGAATTAACATGGTGCCATCAAACCCACTTTGTGTTGGCACACAAAAATGTCACCAGTAAATCTGCTGCCACGGCCAATCTCTTAAGTTGCCTCTATTACATCTCATTCAAGTCACTGCTGAATTGGGTTGTCCTGATTTGTGAGTATACCGGTTATCCTAGGCAAGGTGATTGATTTTCCCCTCTGGCTTTGCTGCTGTGCCTCTTGAGCAGGTTCTGCAGCCTGCAGGAAATCTTCTACCAATCAGGGCACAGCAGCAGGAACCGGAAGGATCTGATGTTATTGTGCAATTCTAAGACCCTGCTAGGCTTCCCTAAGCTGGTATGTCTTCCTGGGCAGGGTGGGGTGTGTGTGACATTATCCCAGCTGAAAGTGAATTCTGAGATGAGTAAGAGTGGAGTCGGGCCTGGCTGTTGGGAACTACTTAAGTCAGACATGTCAAACACAAGGCCCGGGGGCCAGATGCGGCCTGCGAAGTGGTTTCATGTGGCCCGCGAAGCCATCCTGGAAACAGTGAGGGAATGGTCCCCTCTGCCTTGGCCTTGGCCCAGGCCAGCCGGAAGCCAATGTACAATTTTGTGGTGGCCATCTATGCTGAAACGCATTCAGTCTTAGCTCCACAAGGCCGTCTGGAAACAGCGAGGAACCAGAAGAACCTTGAGCAGCAGCCTTGAGGAAATGGGGCTGGGTTTGGTGCCGCGGGTACTCAAGGGTCAGGCTGGGCATTTGACCTCTGCTGCCCAGGGCTCCGGGCAGCCCGCACCACCATCCAGCCCCCTCCCCACATGGCCTGAGAGGAAGAGTGAGGCTCCTCCAGTGGACCATGCCTTGGCGCTTGCCCTGGTCCCACTCCCTTCTGCCAGAGACCCTCAGATCTGTCCCACTCCTGCCCAGGCCCCCACAGGCCCCCTTGATGCGAACGATGTAGAGCTGGCCACACCCACCCAGTAGGCCACCCCCACTCCATCCACGCCCACCCAGCAGGCTGCACCCACCCTGGCCATACCCACCCAGCCCCCTGAGGGCAACCGCAATGCTGATGTGGCCCTCAATGAAATTGAGTTTGACACCCCTGACTTAAGTAGTTCCATTTCTGAGCCAAGGAAAACATTAATGTACTGAATAAATGGCAGGAAAGAAGAAGGCCAGAGAGTTCATCAACCATGCACATGCGCTAGGCTGGGCTAGCAGGAAAGAAGGCTTTCCAGTGGTAACTGTGAGGTTTCCTTGTTGTTGTTGTTAGTTGCGAAGTGCTTAAGCAGCTGACTTTGGCTGTAATAAAATACTGTGCTCTATGTTTGTCTACCCAAAAAATATACTGTAGTTTTCAGGAGGGATCTGCACTGAATGAAGGGGCAAATATTCATACAACTCCTTGTTTATGTTTTGTCGATGAGAAAAATCTGGAAGACAATCGTTTATACCCAGGGTCTCCAAACTTGGCAACTTTAAGCCTTGTGGACTTCAACTCCCAGAATTCCTCAGCCAACCATACAAATTTGTCAATAGAGTTGATACTACCTAAAGAGAAACCAGACATTCATCTCATTTCCAAAGCTTTTTTCTTTTTTCCTTTTTCCTTTTTTTTTGTTTCATTTTTTCCCACAAGCACTTTTTATGTGCGTTTGTTTTTCTTTTGATAACGTCTATTTTTATCATAATTATTTTTGTGTTTTTGTTTTGTTTTCCTTTTTTTTGGTCTTTCATTTTAAAAGCAGTAAAAAAAATTGTAACTGAAAATTGTAAAACAATAAAAATGGTAACTGAACCCATCTTGTGGGTGACTCTGAGGGGCCTTCATGGTATGGTGAAACATTTTTTTTATTATTATTCTTTCCCAACTTTCTTTCCAAAAGTGGGAGAGACCTCATTGTCCATTTCATGCTGAAGACAAGACGTTTATATGTGTAGGTATGTCTTCAACTAAAAAGTGAGTCTTATGATCCCGCCTTGTCAAATGTTAGAAAACACAACAAGTAAAATATAGAGCTTCTTTCTTCAGAAACCTCTTCCATGCTGAGGTTTCAAGCCATGTTTGTCCACCAATTGTCTCAAATGGGCATGGTAGAAAAGAGCACAGGGTTTTGTATTTTTGGAGTCCAGAAGCATGCTATTCTAATTCCTACCAAACTCAGAAGATAGACAGAGCTTTCCCCTCAAAATCCAAATACTAAGAATTAGGCTCCGTGAAACGAAAGGCCATGGACAGAGACCTTGCTCTATATCTCTTGCCAGGAGGGGGCCAATTCAACTTTTGCAAAAAGCAGAACTATCTTTTGATCTTCGAACCAAGGAGAAGCCAGTAGTAGAGGGGAGTAGCGTAGCAGAGTGGTCAGAGAAAAACTATCATTGGAAGAATTGGACTCTCATTATTGGGGTCTAGGACAGGGGTCTTCAAACTTGGCAACTTTA
>NW_015387518.1:500939-506850 GCF_001527695.2 Protobothrops mucrosquamatus | reverse complement strand
ATTATTATTATTATTATTATTATTATTATTATTATTATTATTATTATTATGGAATCCAGCACTATCAGCCTGATACATTTGAAATGAACCTGGTCCCGTGCTCCCCTCCTTTGGGAAAGTCAATAATAAAAAAAAAAGGAACAACAACAGCAGCCAAGTTAGACAACACTTCTGGCAGTTGCAACGATGGCATTCTCAAGATCTGGCAAGATTCGCAAACAACAGGCAGACACAGCTTTGCCCAAAGAGCACAGAGCACTTACAGATGCCTTCATTATCTCATGCCGTCTAATTGGCTTGCCAGTGAAACATCTCTATTAGCCCCCCTCCTCCAGTTCCCCCAGCCTATGGGAGGTGTGATGCATTGTTTTAGCACCCAGGGAACCAGTTTCTCCTCTTGAGATTCTCAGCTTGCACAGACAGAGTCGTCCCCCCCCTCCTCCTCCGCCCTCTCACTTCACTCACAATGCAAGGGGGAGGGGGGGCTCTGCCACGCATTTCGGGGAGAATTCCAGCACAGAAGCCACTTTGCATATACCTCTGAGGAATACTGCTGGGAAACTGCTACACTGTAAATTGTCTCAAAGACGCACTTAACGTATTTAAAGAGCAATTATGGTATGTTAAATGAACACCAATCAACTGTAAAAACAGCAGTTACAGGGGTTTAATAGGTATATAACGGAGGAACCCTCACTACCCTTCAATTAATTCTAAATCACACAAGAAGTGTAAGTTGAATGCTTATTGCTTATTAATACATAAAACATGTGTGGCATGTTAAAACATTTAATTAGCATTTTAATAGCACGCTGAACATTAAATATCAAATTATTGCCAAAGCACTTGTTGATCTATTTAATCAGCAGTTTAATGGTCCTCTGGCATGTGCGCTAAGGTCAGCGTGGAAATAAGGTGCTGTACGCGGACATTAATAAGAGTTACGCCCCCAGCTTTTTTCCTCTAGAGGTTGCAGCCTCGAGTCCAAGGCTGGTTCTGGCTGCTCAGCCCAAGCAGATTGGCCATCTAGTAGAGTGACCATTAGGTACTCTTGTGGTGCTAGTGGTGACTGGAAACAGCAGTAGTTCCCCCCCCCGCCCGGCTCCTTCGGTGGGGCACTTGGGACATTTTCTTCCGGTGGAGAATAAACATTTGCGTGTCTCAGACTCTGAGTCATCCTCAGATCTGGCCTGAGATGGTGTCTCATCAGTGCTCTCAAAGCAAAATGCCTGGAATGGTGGAGGGGCCACCATTTTGTCCTTTCCTGGTGGCAAATTGTCCTGATCCCAAGAGCTGAGAGGTCACAGCTCAGCATGGATGGAAGGTGGACTCAAGCTCAAATTATTTTGGAGCTTGGACCACACCAGGCGTTCTTGGATGGCCTCGTCAGAGAACTGCCAAGAATGTACCGTTGCTGATTTCGTTGCCGCTGTCTGGCACCCAAGGAATATCCGGAGGCGGCAACTTTACATGTTTAATTAAATTAAATTAAATTAAAAGACCTGCTCCTGTTTTGTAACATGACATGGGTGGCTTTCAATATTTTTAAAAGAATAAACAGATCATTTTTGGAAAAAATCTATGCAGTTACTAAAAGTCTACACTGACCGGATGGCCCATAATCAATCAGTAAACATAAATCTATTTAAGCAGGACTGGGCAGGTATTTTTTCTGGGGGTCCACATGAAAAATTGGGGTGTTGTGGAGGCCTGACATCACTGCCCTGCCCCCTGCCCATGCCCCATCAATACCCTGCCTCCTGCCCCCCACTGCTCCCCACCAAATGCCTCATCCACTCCCCCCCCATGCCTATACCAATGCTGCAGGTTAGACAGGGGCAGGCGAAGGGCTGGATGTGGCCCACAGGCCATAAAATAGCCAGGTCTGAATATGTTCTTACTTTAGAGAAGTCCCTTTGAAGTCAATGGTTCTTGATTTCAAGCAAGTACGTGAAGCTCTCCAGTCCTATTCAGATATGAAATGCTGCAACAGTTTATTCCCACTGAAGGATGTGAGCATGGCTGCCCCTGCTCATACGGTAGGCTGCACATCTTCAGTGAAGTAGAAGGTAAGACTTGGTTATTGCTCCTGCTCACTGAAAGCGAGGATGCTAGAAAAATGCCTGGATTCCACAATTACGGGAAGCTTATCGCACAGTTATCTATGGTCCCTGGTTAGGGTGTTTATCGGTGAATGGATGATCTCTCCCACTTCAAATGTAGGGAAGGAACTTTGTTTTCTTTTAGGGTCAGCATGGTGGCCCAGGGGTTAAGATGCTGGGCTTGTCAACCAGAAGGTTGGCAGTTTGAGACCCAAGCATCCCTCGAAGGGGGGAGCTCCCATTTTTGCCTCAGCTCCTGCTTACCTAGCAGTTCGAAAGCATTCAAAAGCGAGTAGATAAATAGGTGTCACTTCAGTGGGAAGGTAACAGCATTCCGTGCACCTCGGCTTATAGTCATGACCACGGAAAATGTCTTGGGACAATGTTAGCTCCCTCAGCTAAGAAATGGAGATGTGCCCCACCCTCTATATTTGGACTCAATTGGACAGGGGAAACCTTTACCTTATTTTTATAGAAGTTTAGTCGCAAGACTCTGTTGTTATGTAGGCCATGATCCCAGTGGTGGGATTCAAATATGTGAACAACTGGTTCTCTGTGTGGATGCTGCTTCCGGAACTCCATTCTGGGTCTGGGCAACAAAAAATTAGCTACCGGTTCTGCCGAACTGGTGCGAACCGGCTGAATCCCACCACTGCATGATCCCCATAGCCCCAAACAAATTACACAGGACTGAAGGGTTTGTGTGTGGATTGAGGCCAAAAGCTTGATGACACTTATGCCATCATAAGTGCCGTTGCGGTTAACTTTCCATGCGAGGGCACAATGTGCATAAATGCCTAGCTTGCCCTTGGAAGAGGAATTAAAATAATTCAGGCAAGCTGCTGCTCGGTGTTGTATATGTGCACCTAACTTTGCAGATGTTTACTTCTTCCCTGTCCCAAAAACGGGGGTCTTCTACCCCTTGGTGGTATTATCTATTCTGAACATGGAAGCCTCTATTGGTGTGGCTTCCATAAGCAAGCCATGGGTTCTGATTAGGGGTATATATGTACAAATCCAACTATCTGTGACATTCAATAATTTCACCCAGGTTTGGACATTATGAATATAGGTAAGAATTCAGATCAAACGTACTGCAGTCAAATGCACCTTGGCCTCCTCTCTCATCCTTCAGCAGCAACAGGGTTTTTCTTGGGATAATAAGCATCAGTGCAGTGGAAATAATTCAGAGAAGGACATTTAGAGCAGGGCTCCCCAACCCACGGTCCTGTGGACAGGTACTGGTCCGCAGCATGCCAGCAACCGGTCCGCACAAACAAGCAAAGCCCCATCTGCGAGATGCAGGCAGCACACAAAACCCATGCCCCCTCCGGTCCGCAGAAAAACCTCTCTCCACGTACAAAAGGTTGTGGATCTCTGATTTAGAGTACAAACCTGTTTGCAACTCTTCAAAACGTTTCTCAGGATTTTGTGGCTACCTTCGGCAGTTCTCATCTGCTTCCAGAAAAAAAAAATGGCGGATTTTAATAGTTGGGGGCTTATTTAAACAAAACAGGTTGCCTGAATCTATTCTGAAGTCTTAAGGTTTTGAACAGCTGTAATATACACCAACATTAAATCTGGTGCACACGACATTGGAGATATATGGTCCCAACAGCAGTCCAAACATGTTTGTGATCTGATAAAGGTATGTATTTTCAAATTTTGGCAGTCCATTTATTATTTTGAAATAAAACCTTTTCTTTTAAAAGAAAGAGATGATGCTGAGGCATTTTCCTGTTGTTGTTTTTTTAAAAATCACAAAACACCAGCAACATGAACACAGTACAGTAAAATGGAAGAGGCTTCTTTAAAAGTGGAATGAACAATTGGCATCAACTGAGGGCTCATTTTCTGAATCTATCAAGAAAGATTATTTGCTCTGATAAGGAAGAGAAGGGCTGCCCTTTTTTTAAAAAAATCCTTCCAATTGAATCATGCTCTGTCATCGGCCATGATTTATTGAAGCCATTATTGAAATTATAGAGGAAGTTACAAACAGGATGGAGAGGTGAATGTAGGAAGAAGAGAAGAAATTAAAGAGAGAGAGAGAGAGAGAGAGAGAGAGAGAGAGAGAGAGACTGAGTTCACGAGAGAGAGAAATGGAGAGAGAGAAATAAGTGGGAAATGAGACAGCAAGCCAGAACATAAGATCATTGGTATACTGTGTTCTAAAGCTGGCCTTTGTAACATCAGGAGGGTCTCTGAGAAAGTGCAGAGTGCATACCTAGCAAAACTACTTGGAACATCTTATCGGTTTTTAAGTTTTTTTAAGTTTTTAAGAAGAGATTGGACAGCCATTTGTCTGAAATGGTATAGGGTTTCCTGCCTGAGCAGGGGTTGGACTAGATGACCTCCAAGATCCCTTCCAAATTTATTATTAATATTATTATTATATTATTATTAGTTAAAAGAACCCCTTTGGACAGAGTTTGAAGCAGCTGAGATGGTGGATGGAGACCAACCTTTGCTGCTGGGCAGAGAATAAATAAAAGGCAGAAAGAAGTAAAAGGACAAAGAGAGGGCAAAGGGCAATGGGGAGGGAACATAAGGGTTTAAAATGACAGGCTGTCCTCCTTCCATGGGCTCCTATCCACTGATTCTTTGCAGACTGGATTGGAGCTGGGGAAAACGTGGACCCAGTTCCACAGCGATTCAGAGAAAGCTCCGTCTGGCAACCCCATGAAGCAGCCACGCCTCCCTCCCACTGAATAATAAAACATTACACCCACCTAGAGTAAGAATTCAGTTCTCGAGTATCACTTTAGAGGGCCCATGTCTGTGAGACAGCAGCGCTGCTGCATTCAGCAGGGAAGGTGAGGCCATTCCGACAGATTGCCTTCCAGATGTTGCACAGGAACATCTGGGAGCCTCCCTCGCCATTGGCCAAGTAGGCTGGGAATTGCCCTTTTGAGTCTCCGGTGAGCTGGATGTTGGGGAAGACTGCCTGGAGCGGCCTAAAGAGCTAAGCCCTTGTGTGCCTGACTATTGAATAAATCATGGCTGCGGTGACTGGGGACTGTGTCCAGTGGGAATTGGAGGAGTTTGGAGCCTGATGCGGGACGGGGGGGGGGAGATAATAATAAGGTCAGGATGAAATGAAGCTAGTCAGCCATCAAAAGCTTATTAGCTGAAACCATTCATAAAACGATCCTTGCTTGTGACACCGGCATTCTTGCCCGGATGAGCTGATTAATCATGGATGCCTTCAGAAAGGGGGGGGGGAGGGAGAGGAACAGATGGGGGAAGGAAGCAGAGCTACTTTATCACACACTATTTTAACTTACCTGTCCATGCTTCTTTCAAAGTGCTGATGGATAATTTGAGGAAGCTTACCACCCCTTCGCTCCCCAAACATGGCAACTTCATGGGATTGGTCTGGAAACATTTCAATCTTCTAAAACGGATTAAAGAAAGTGGTCTTAACCACAGCTGGACCCCTGATGTGGTGAGCTCAACATTGTCATCGCTGACTGAGGAATTCTTCAGGATTTCAGACTGGAACCTTTTCTAGTCCTGTTGCACTGTAAGGAAGCAGAAGTTAAAATTCCGGGGGTGGAAATTAAAGTGTCAGCACATATTGTCTTGCAGGAACTATTTATGGCCTCACAGTTTTTTTGTCTGGTGCCTTAACCATTACACCAGTCTGGGTCTTCTTGAGGGCTATTAGTTATCTAAAACAGGAGTCCCCAACCCCCAATCCATAGACTGGCACCACTCCGTGGCATGTCAGAAACCGGTCCACGAAGACAAGTGAAACCCCATCCATGGGATGCAGGCAGAACGCAAACCAGTCCCCCTCCAGCCTG
>NW_015387518.1:498138-500889 GCF_001527695.2 Protobothrops mucrosquamatus | reverse complement strand
AGTTTTTTTGTCTGGTGCCTTAACCATTACACCAGTCTGGGTCTTCTTGAGGGCTATTAGTTATCTAAAACAGGAGTCCCCAACCCCCAATCCATAGACTGGCACCACTCCGTGGCATGTCAGAAACCGGTCCACGAAGACAAGTGAAACCCCATCCATGGGATGCAGGCAGAACGCAAACCAGTCCCCCTCCAGCCTGAGGAAAAACCTCTCTCCATGGAACTGGTCCCTGGTGCCCAAAACATTGGGGGCTGCTAATCTAAAACTGAAGAACAGGGACTAGACTTGCAGGGGTAGGCAACCTTGGCTCTTTTATGACTCGTGGACTTCAACTCCCAGAATTCCTGAGCCAGCATGGCTGGCTCAGGAATTCTGGGAGTTGAAGTCCACGAGTCATAAAAGAGCCAAGGTTGTCTACCCCTGGACTAGAGAATTGGGTTTTATTCCCCAAGGAATTATCCTGTCTTTCTGTTCTTAATCCAAGCACTTGTGTGACCAGCTTACTAAGGGTCACTTTTTTTATGAGCAGAAATTATGAGCCAATATTTCCTGTATAAATGCTCATCCACACAAAAGGAAGAGTTACCTTCCAAATTTTGCTTCCTGGGGGAGAAGGGGGGGAGGAACTAAAAGTATGATTGTCAGCTTGCATTTTTAGGATTGTACACAGCACCATTTCCCTTCAAGCACAACCGTGATGGATAGAAACTGACAGCTTGGACTGGATCCACTTGATTTGATTCAAAAAAACTGATCAGAATTTCCCCCTTAATCCAATTACTCTGTAGTGTAAATTGAATTAAGCCACAGTATCAGTACAAAAGAAAAAAAAAGAGGGTGGGAGTGGATGCATTAAGTTAATTGCTAATAAGGTTGCCAGGTTGCAGCCTTAAAATCATGCTGTCTCTCTCACTGTCTCCAGCTGCAGAAGAATTAAAAAAACAGCTGTGGCCCTTGACTTATTTAACCCTTGCCCACTTTTCCTTTTCATCCATCGGGGCTTGGTCCAGCAGATGGGACAGAAAAATGGCAACGGGACAGAGGAAAGAATTGGACCAAAAAAACAGCCAAAGGCAGATTAAAAAGCATAATTTTTCCCCAAATCTTTCTTCCTTTCCTTTAACAAATACCGCCTAATGCTAGTTTACTCAACTTGGCAGCCTCAGATGTGAAGGCTCCAGTTCCCATCATTGTAACACATTGACCCTGCTGGCTGGAGGTGATGGATTTATAAACCAACGCATTTAAAAACCTATCCTTAATGTAAAAATTAGACCTTCTGTTCTGATAGTAAATATCCAGGGTCTTCTGTGGAAGTGAAAATATTTTCCAAATATTTTTGCTCCATTTAATTTAATAAGCCGGAAAAAAATAGAGATTAAGGTTCAAATGACAATATGGAACATCAAAACTGCCAAATATTTTAAACTTTAAAATGCTGAAAAATTCATTACTTTTCACTCTTCCAGCAACATTTTTCTTTCTTAATTGAGGTTTATGTATTTAATCCATCACAAAGAACTCAATCCGTGTTAAATATTGGTTCTGGAAAGCAAAAGGAAGCATAAGGTCCATCAATTTATGGAAGATTAAGGATTCAAATGAATATAATTAATCAAACAGAGCTTATTGAGTAATTAAAAGTTAACAGCCCACATCCACACAACCAAGTCCATAAGCCCAGTAAGTAGGAGAACAATGAATTCCTCCTTTACACAAAGTCCATGAGAATTTTTCATCTGCTGAACCGATTAGTTTTTGATGACTAAAATCTAATGCCTCTTTGCAGTTTGTTCTGCCCATAAAAGACAACTTTCCAGTTTTTCTGTGATATCATAAAGAGAATTAAAATGTCTCCAAAAATAGGGGAAATGCTATTCAGGTAATGTCAGTGTGATTTCTACAAGGGAAGGCTGAGCTCTTCAGTTTTTTGGAATTCCTTATTTTAAAACAACGTAATTGGGCTTCCCAAATGCTGGCCAATGCCCTTCACCTCTGAGATTTGTGAGAAAAATCATGAGTTAAGAGATCGGCTTTGCCTACTTCGCATGTGCGAAGATGGCAGACCTACCGTTTTCGGCTCCGTAGTCTCCGCGGGGCCTTCAGCGGAGATGGGGGAGCCTTGAAAGGTCCAGGGGGTGCCCGCCGGCCGGAGTGGAAGGAGGAGAGGGTCAGCGAGCGGAAAGGACGTGTCGGACGTGCCGGGGGACCACCCGGGCGGAGCCGTGAGCCGCGAATGGAGAGCGAGCGGAGCAGCCGAGCGGAGAGGCCTGGCGAATAGAGCGGGGCCGGGCGACCAGGGAAACCAGCGGCGGATTGTCTCGGGGCCTGGCGGAGAGGTCGGAGAGGCCGGGCAAGTAGAGCGAAGCCGGGCGGCCTGGCGGAGAGGTCAGAGAGGCCGGGCAAGCGGAGCCGGGCGGCCGGGGAAGCCGGCAGCCGGTCATCTTGGGGCCTGGCGGCCGTTTTGGGGCCTGGCAGCCGGGAATATCGGCAGCCGGGAATATCGGAGGCCGGACGACTCGGGGCTTGGCAGCCGGGAGGGTTGGCGGCCAGCCGGCGCGGGGCCTGGCGACGCGGGGCCTGGTGGCCGGGAGTATTGGCTGCCGGAGGACCTGGGGCCTGGCGGCTGGGAAAATCGCCGACCAGACGTTTCCAGACGTTTTGGGGCCTAACGGCCAGGAGGAGAGTAGCGGCCGGATGCAACAGCGGCCTGATACGGCGATGGCCAGTGGCTCGACGCGACGGCAGCTC